>NW_019272126.1:225617-247608 GCF_002738345.1 Cucurbita maxima | reverse complement strand
TGAGAAAGTTCGATTTTGTCCTTTATATTCAAGTCAACCTTTATGAACCATGACATCAATTTCAATTTCAATTCTCTAAATTTTACAATGCTCTCTGTTAGACTTCATGTGAGCATTAGAGTCTCTATGAGCGGAGTCTTGGAGGGTTATATATATATATATATATATATAATTCCATTTTCATTAAATATGTTATTTTCTATTATTACTTTTTTAGGGAAGATATTGTTACTAGAAAGAATTTGATGGAGTTTCTTCACATGATATTTCTTCGATTTTATCTTTTAATGTTCATCGAATCCTTGATTTTTTCTCTATTAAATTTCCTCTTTTTCATCTACTTCCCTTTTTATTAATTTTAATTATGTTCTCCATTTACTCTATTAAATTTCATCTATGTATTTTTAAAATTAACCGTATTTATTTTAATTCTTTAAATTTCCGCTTTTTCTTTTAATCAATTCTTGCTCCCACATCTTGGCTTAAATTTTCTTACCCTATTTCTTTCTTTTTTTCTTTTCTATTCTATTGTATTCTTTTCCATTAACTGTTTGGCTTTACAATATCTCCTTTTTCTTTCTTCTTCTTCTATTTTTCTTTTATTTTTCTATTCTATTTTGTTAATAATATTCTAGATTTCCATTCGTATTGCATTTTGCTCGATTTATGTTAATTAAGTGTCATGAACTCGCATAGATTTACTTGGATTTCAAAGGGAAAAATTGAACTAACTCAAAGTACGATTTAGGGACTTCAACTTAGCTACCTTGGTAAGTTTCTTCACTACTGTTTTGGTTCGATGAATTGTTTGAAGCACGAGCGGCAGATGCCCTGTGGCCCTTGCTTGTGTCGTCCCTTGTGATTTCTATATTTGCATGTTATGTTATGACGTGTTGTTATGATGACAAATGTTACGCTTTGTAATTTCATGTTTACTTATTATGCTATTGTGAATGTGACATATTATGAAATTATGGTAGCATAGAGTACATTCACTTTATGTAATGATAAGAAATGGTAATGTAATGTATGAAATGAACAAAGATATGCATTGCACCAAAGATATATGCCCATATTTTAATTGGGATAGCATGGTAAGTGCTAGGCTGCTCTCATCATCTATGGGAGGTTCGTTGGCGAACCCTACCCATAGGACAATCTAGTCACCCAAGGTTAGGGAAGTGATCCCCTATGCTTGTCAACTATTAAGATTATCCTCATAATCCTACGTCCCCTCTTTTGACAAATCTACTATGCAAGATAATCAAAATGAACTATCGTTCACACAATCCTAGTTGGCCTAGGCCTAGCTCGACAGTACTTGTAGAAAAGTGTAAAAGGAAGTTGAAGTAACGGCCTAGATGCTACCTTTTCTTACTTAATTTGTACCATCTTTCTATTCTTTGACCATGGAAACTTGCTTGGCTTATGCAGCGAGGGATCGAATACCTAGGTTGAGGCACGTCTTCAAAAAATTCTAATCAGACAATACGGTGATTTCTAGTATGAACATCTTGGAAAAGAGGTTGGTTTCTTCCTTACGGCCAGAGAGTCACCTATATTTGGGGGATGTGATACTTCTACATTAGCCTTGGTCATTATTTGGAGTCGTGGAGATATACTTTTTTATTATAGGCCTCTAATCACATCTTTGAGTAAACACATGTCTAGATTTTTTATTACCGCTGACTATCCTACGGCATTTTGATAAGGCAACCATATCCTCAATTCAACGAATCATGCTTTTGTTGAAGCAAGAACACTTGAATCAAAGTAATTAACACCTCCTTATACAAAATTCAAATCAACCAAGAGATAAGGCTAGAATTAGATTACATCTTACTATAAAAGCATGATTTGGTAACCTTGTTCTAAATCGAGTCACTCCGCAATCAAACTTAATCAAGACTTGATTGAATGGCTCGGATACAATTCTACCACAAGAATTGCATGAAACTTAGAAATGACAAATATGATGTTCCAATTTCTAAGAAAACTTCTAAATTTAAGATCTCAATTTCATTCCTCCACGAATTTGATTTTTACATAACAATTTCTTGGTATTTATACTCCCTATAAATGACGTTTGTGGCCATGTTTTAATCCCGATCCCCTTAAATTTGCACAAAAGATGAAGTCAATTTGACCATTTGACAATTCCAAACATTATGAAATTAAAAATAATAAAGTTTATCACCCAACTTTGATATGTTTAAGTGGCTAAGGAGACAGACATTCTTGATTCTTATCATATTTAGTCCACTAGAAATCTATGGACCTTATCAAGATTCTGCACACGCTATCGCATTCTAATCTTATCAAGATTCTCTAGTGCTTGCGAAGCACATGTCGCTCTTACCAATTCTAATTTCCTACGCAATGGAAAGCATAGAAAACGACATTCATACGAAATTTTATCATAGGGGTATTTTGGAAATTTCTTCCATCATGCATAATGTACTCATCCATATTGATCAATTTATATTTTAATCATGCATATAATACATAAAAGACATACATACAATACATACTCACAAAAAAAAAAAAAAAGCTTTTTGAGGTCGTTAACATGTATTTTTGACCATCTAAGTTAAGGAATGCTCGCATGATATCATGTCCTAGCGATCTCTACAAGTATTACTTGCCTAAAGTCTATGTGGTTACTTACTTGAATGACGTTTACCTTCTTGAGCCAGCTATTCCACGTGTTTGGAGCTCAAGAATTTATGGAATTTCTCTCGTAGATACTAATTTAAGCATAATTATGTTAATATCGAAGTCAAGAAAAAAAACTAACAAACGGAGGTCGAACGAACAAAATGAGACTCACATGCGCTACACATGTCGAGAAAGGGTTTTCACGTGCAATTTCACGCATGGTGGTTTTTTGTAGATCTCGGTTACTCATTAAGTCATTGGATCGGTTTCAAGTTGCATTCTTTGTTAGGGTCGAAGGTTAACGAGTTGCACACGCAAGCTTTTTGATCGAATCCAGGTTCAAGGATCGGGTTAACCTACATGCATGTCATAATTAGTAGCTGAACGATTCTCTCCGCTCAGCATTTGCTACTTGTCCTACTGAGCTTCAGACTCACTACTGTCAACGTCGTCTAACGCGTGCCTTCTCCCTTTTAGCCCACATTCATTATTTTAGAAATGCGATGAGGTTTCTATTACCTATCTAATTTCTTCTAAATTTTGTAACTTCTTACGGGTACACAGGTATTTTCTCTTAAGTTTATTTTAGCCACAAAAAGAAATAATAAAGTGCAAATTTGGTCTAGAATTTAAAACTTAGGAAATTTACCATTTCTTTAAAATCAATGAAATACTGCCTTTAGATCGTAATGAACTCTAGCTTCGTGTATGAATCTTGGGTGAAATTCTCCCAATATGGACCTACTAAAAGTTTAGAACTTAATTTCAAGAAGCTAAATAGAAAAAATGAAATGCTTGCCTACGCTTCATTCATTCTTTACGAATTTGAATAGTAACACATGAGCTGCAATAGATACATACCTCTTACTTTAATACCTTAAATTTGGAAATTTTTGGATTTTATTATTGACATAGAGGGTGAATCTCAAGTGCAGAAGGAAAAAAAAAAATGCTTGAGAAGCCTTAGGGAACCTTGGAGCAAAAATTCAATATTTATCAAATTAAGAAAAATTTAGATAAAAATCCATGGGACAAAAAGATAATTTTTTCTACCTTATAATTTGAGGGGTATCGGATGGCCTGTATAGAAAACAAAGAAGAGAGAGGAAGGTAGAATTTCGGTTTTTGTGGAAGGTGGAAAAACAAGAAAGTAAAGAGGACGTCAATCCGACACTTTAATAAAAAATTTGGCAAAAGATTTTTCTCTAGTCCTAGTAAGAGGATCAATGAGTGTCAGTTTTGGTTGTAGGATCGTTCGATTTGACTACAATTTTCCAGGAAATGATTCTTACAAGTTTCGTGTTGAAACTCTGACCATGATTTGTTTCAGAATTAGATTCAAGAGATTTATAATTTCGATAAGAAAATATATTTTTTCCAAAATTTGAACTCAATTATTATGGTCTCTATCTTCTAAAATTTTTTTAAAAAAATGGCATCAAATTTGTTGATTCGAGATCTTTATTTTTCGTAATAAACCAAGTCATTTCTAGTTAACGATAGTGGCTAGTAAGTATCTATAGGGGCTACGAGCCCTCTCCCATTGCTGTTCCTAGAATGAATAAGGAGTCTTGACTTTCAACACTTGATTCAGAAGTACATATTCTATTCCTTTACATTACAATAGAGTAGCAGTGAGACCGGGTGATATGATAGGGTGCACCACAGACAGATACGAAAATGGAACTCTTGAACTCGGTATAGCTATTTGATTGAAGAACCTTGGTTCGCGCTTTATGGCATTTCCACTATAAAAAAAAAAATCAATACCGCAAGGTGAAGGAGAATGGAATTCATCTTTCTATGTTAAACCCAGCTTTTTCACTTTTGTTGACTTGATGAATGGAGTAAAAGAACTTGGGATCGTCGATCTCTTCCTTCAAGATTGAGATGCACCTTTCTTTCTTTAATTCGACTGAACCCCAAAAAATAGATAGAGGATAGAATTTTCTAGAAACGGTTATCAAAAGCAAAAGGCCTATCCCGCCGCTTTCACTTGATCCTACTTTGCTTGCTTGCGCAAAGGCTGAAAGTCATATAGAACCCCAACACATAGATCTCGTCCGTCAAAGCTTGGAAGATAAAAAGTAATCCATAAAAATAGATTGAAATGTGTCGCTTAGTGAAATCTAGAAAAATTGAACGTTGGAAGAATCGACCGTGGATACACAGCTGCTGGCGACGAGAGAGAAGCGTATTTGCAAAATATTGAAATGTATTACAACATGGCAAGAAGATAGGTCAACCAATCAAAGAGGACGTGTTGTGAGACACCACTTTACTTGCTAAATCGCACACGACAGAGTCTACCCTCTGTAACTCAAACAGTACCAAGGAACTGGAGCTCGATCCCCGTGCTCAAATCCTACCCAACCTGTTCACTAACCAACAAAATGAAGGAGTTAATATAACACATGCGAAAATAATTTGAATCTTAGGCACTTTTAGAAGATCAATTATAATAAATAACTAGCATGTTCATGAGTATTAAAACTCAAAGTCTTTAAGTACTAACCTTTTGTAGTTCAAATTCCTTTTTCCTTACGAACCAGTTTCGAACCTCCACTAGTGTCTTCTTCACTATTCTCCAGCCTTAGAACGGGATTGTGGAATCCGGTGAGTGACTAAACTTGGGATAGATTTAGTATATATGAAGAGAGTTTGTGAGAGTTTTCTCAAGGTTTTTCCCAAGGATAAGTTCCATGTACCTTGATCACTCTATTTATAGAGTCATGTTTGCATGTTCATACAAATTTGAGATCACCAAATTAAATTTGTGGGGTTTATTTGACAAGCATGCAAGTTCGGTTACACCAAATTTTGACACTTCAAAATTCCACTAACTCAAACATCGATTTTTCCATTAAATGAAGTCAACAATTTAATTTTTTTCATTTTAATTCAACAATTAATTTCAAATTGAAGTAATATTAAATTATTAATTACACTATTCAATTAATATTTAATATTAATTCAAATGTCAATCTCAATCAATTCCGATATATATTTGATTAAAATATTTAAATCTTATTTAAATTTCTCATATTCTCTCTTTTTGTTTAATTCATAATTAAAACAAAAATGCAGTTAAATATATCGTATATATGTAGCGCATATTCCCTAATTTGAATTCGAACACTTCGAACTCACTCGTCACACTATTCTATGGTTTAGCCGATATGAATCTCACAGTGTGAATTTTCCAGAGAGCGTAAAAGGAAAACGATGTATCTCGTATACCTTTTTCCTCCCACTAAGTATTTTAGACGGTTGTGTATACTTATTACTTAGGTATATTCCGGCTAATTAAATATAACTTAAGTCTAGGTGATTTTTCTAAAACTTAAATCACTTCAGCATGCTCATAAAACTGGGCTAACTAAACTCAAGTACTGGTCCGATCTCCAGGTAGTAGGTGTACCGTAAACCGTTAACTTAAGTACCTCAAGCCTTAGACAAGATCGTGTCAGGTGAGCTTTCTCGTAACCGCAATTTTGTAAGACATCGACCTATTTTAACTATTAAAATTGATCGTGCTCGGTTCTTAACCCTAAGTGAGCATGCACTTATCTTTATTATAGATTTTAACGTCTATCTCGTTTTAAGACGTTGAAAATAACCTATAACATGCATCTAACATGCTTTATATAACAATTATATAATAATCCCTTCCATGCAATATAACAATTTATATCTATTACTCATGGAACCCTAAACATGCATACTATACATCATAACACTTATAACATACTTGGAATGCATGAAACATGCTTAGCTTATGGTGGGATTTTAAATCTATATGACATACTTTATGCATATACATTTTCTATTTAATTAAAACATACATTCATAATGCATAATTAATTAAACAAACTAAAGTGGATTGGTTTTGGCATTTTAAAACAAGCAATTAAATAAATTATTACATTAATAATTAAAAATAACTTGAACCGCTCCAAGGATCACGAACTAGGCAAACTAACCCTTAAAAACGTTGAACCGGACCCCAAAGGTAGAAAAACCACCCGAACTGCCTCTTCCATCTTTTACTTCAGTTCAGCTTGCTATCTCTTCCATTTTCGATCAATTACAACCTAAAATGGACTTTAATGACTCCATAAAAATTACAGACATTTCTTCATTGATTAAAGCCCATACACAATAATTGTACCAAATGGAAGCATAAAAAAATGCCAAAACCAAAACCATCGACTTTAGCAACCACAAAATTTCATTCATGAAATGGTACCCACCATGATCAAATTAATGTAAATAAAGTGCCTAAAACTTGCTCTGATACCAATTGATGGTGTTAATATAACACATGCGGAAGCAATTTGGATCTTAGGCACTTTTAGAACATCAATTATAGTAAATAACTAGCATGTTCATAAGTATTAAAACTTAATGAGTTTTAATACTAATCTTTTGTAGTTCAAATTCCTTTTTCCTCACGAGCCGATTTCGAACCACCAATAGTGTCTTCTCCACTATCCTCCGACCTTAGAACGGGATTGTGGAATTCAGTGAGTGACTAAACTTGGGAGGAATTTTGTATATATGAAGAGAGTGTTTGTGAGAGGTTTTTCTCAAGGTTTTTCACAAATATGAAGACATTTCATGTTTTATGATCCCTCTATTTATAGAGTCATGTTTGCATGTTCATGCAAATTTGAGATCACCAAATTTTGACACTCAAATTTGTGGGGTTTATTTGGCAAACATGCAAGTTTGGTTAAACCAAATTTTGACACTTCAAAATTCCACTAACATGGATTTTTCCATTAAATGAAAGTCAACATTTTGACTTTCTTCATTTTGATTGAACAATCAATTTGAATTATAAATTTCAAATTAAAGTAATATTAAATGATTAATTAAACTATTTAATTAATATTTAATATTAATTCAAATGCCAATCCAAATTAATTCCGACACATATGTGATTAAGATATTTAAATCTTATCTAAATATCTCAGATTCTCTCCTTTTGTTTAATTCGTAAATAAAAAAAAATGTGGTTAAATATATCGTATATATGTAGTGCATTCTCCCTAATTTGAATTCGAACACTTCGAACTCACTCGTCACACTGTTCTATGGTTTAGTCCTTATGAGCTAGTAGAGGGTCCTAATGGACCTATAGATCATGGGCTCAAACGATCTAAGATTAACCGGTTAAACTCATTAACTTTGTTAACCAACATTCGTTAACTACTAGGACATTCCACTATAGCCTAGTAGTTGCACTCCCCTCACTATAGATATATTTCTGTCCATTTGATATAACCATGATTAGTAAGTCGATCCTTCATAGGTTGTTCGTAACTAGAGCTGGGTCAATTTACCGTTTTACCCCTGAAGTTATTTCTTGTTTCTTATGTCTCACTGATCCTCTAATGAACAATTGGTTTGTGGTCCAACCAGTAAACCGAATCCCTCTTAGGCCAATGAGAGGGTGGGGCCCTTTGATAAAGACATGGACTCAGTACTTCAGGGAACTACCTCTCTTCTATCCCTAAAATGTGGTAGGAGTGAATTTCATCTTGCACTCCACGTCCCAGCCATTTACCCAGTCTTACCCCTGAAATAGGAGGCCTATTGAGTCGGCGAAGTTGAGCCATTCTCACCCATGCAAATCTAAGGATAATTCCGAATAAACAGGAGTTCATGGTTAGCTCAGGATTAAGATCGAGTTACCTAGGTCATTGAATTAAAAGAAAATCAGTCTCAACAATAAACGACATTATAAAGTGAGAGTGATTTTCTTCATGGTCCGATCTTATGCATTACTCATTGCATAGAACGCCCCCACTCATATGTTTCCACATGTACAATTTTAGTGATCACATTGTTTATATCATATACAACAGTGGGCTGCATCCACAGTGTCCCCAGAATAAGGTACTCAGCCTTATCCTTATACTATAGAGCATTTTGACTATATACTTGAACTTGATTAACTCTTATGTCTCTACATATAGATCAAGTAATCATAGCAAGAATGTTCTTAGTTTATTGGATTGAGATTAATGATCGTAAAGTTCACTTTATTCAATACCAATCTTTACTGAATAAACAACAATAATAATTTTATTGAAAATAGAATATGTTTTTGTTTACAAACTATGAGTTTAAGGACATAAAACCCAACCGAGAGAAGGTTTCTTCATAGTCCACCGCCTCTCTTTGGTATAACCCTTTGCTAGAAGTCGATCTTTAAAGGTCTGTACCTTACCGATTTTGTCTCATTTCTTCTTATAGATCCATTTGCAACAAATAGGTTTTACCTCATCTGGTTGATCTACAAGTTCCCAGACTGAATTGAAGTACATTGACTCCATTTCAAGATTCATGTCTTTGATCCACTAATCTCTATTTTCTTTATTCATTGCCTGTTTATAGGTCAATGGATCCTCAACGCCATCATCAGGTATGATGACTTGAGTTTCTGCCAAACCCAAGTAACGATTGGGTTGAGTTATAGCCCTCCTACTACGTCGAGGCATTATCAACTCTTGAGAAGGAAGTGATTGACCAGAAGTGCAGCTCCATCCACAACTCTTGTTGAAGGACCAGCGTAATCAACAACTCTTGTTGTTTTATCAGTATCTTCTTTAGAAATCTCATTTAATACTAGTTTGCTGTGAGGTTGATGATTTCTTACATGGTCTTCCTCAAAGAATGTAGCGTTTGTTGATACAAACACTCTATTTTCTTTAGGGTCATAAAACAAACCACATTTCGTCTCCTTGGGGTATCCTACGAATATACATAATTTTGAACGACGTTCTAATTTCTTGGAATTTTGCAACAACACATGTGCTAAGCATCCCCAAATCCTGAAGTGACGTAAACTATCTTTACGCCCTTTCCATAACTCATAAGCGTTTCTGAAACATTCTAAGAAGGAACCATGTTCAAAATATATGTAGCAGTCTCCACTACATATCCCCAAAACGGATCAGGTAATTGAGTGAAACTCATCATTGACCGAACCATGTCTAACAGAGTTCTATTTCTCCTTTCTGATACACTATTCTATTGAGGGATACTAAGGGCTGAGAGTTGAGACGTTATTCCATGTTCTATCATATAGTCCTGAAATCTTAAGTCCATATACTCTCCATCTCGATCTAATCGAAGTGCTTTAATAGTTTTACCTAATAGATTCTCAACCTCAGTCTTATACTCTCCGAATTTTTCAAGAGCTTCAGATTTGTGATGCATTAGGTAAAGACAGTCATACCTTGAATAATCATCAATAAAACTGATGAAATATTCATACACTCCTCGTGCTTTGACATTCATTGGACCACAGAGATCTGTATGCACGAGTTCTAAGGTTTTATTGGCTCTATAACATTTTTCAAAAAATAATCGTTTAGTCATTTTACCCTCAAGACAAGACTCACATGGAGGTAAAGAGTTGTCTTCTAACTCATTTAGAAGTCCTCTTTTAACCAATCTCTTAATCCAATTGAAATTAATGTGGCCTAGTCTTAAGTGCCAAAGATAGGTATTAGGAGAAATCTTTTGTCGTTTATTTTGAGTTTCAACTGTTTTAAACATCTCGGTATTTAAAATAGCTTTTGTTTCACTCGGTTTTAACCTATATAAGTTGTTTTCTAGTTTTGCAGAACAAATATGAATACCTCTTTTGCAAATGAACACTTCATTGATTTCAAAAGATTTTTTTATAAAATTTTTCTAACAAACAAGAGATAGATAATACATTTCTTTTTATTCCAGGAACAAAAAGTACATTATCTAATATAATGAATCTATCTCCAAAAAACAATTTTAAATTTTCTATTGATCCTGCTGAGACAACCTCTCCTGTTCCAACCTTGAGTTTTATCTCGCCGTCCGCAAGCATTCTTCAGGAGCTAGTTTCCTGGTAAAAAGAACAAATATGATTAGTCGCCCCTGAATCTAGTATCCAAGTTGAGGTTTCATACTCTACTAAACATATTTCTATAATGAGTAAATCATATTTACCTTGTTGTGTCTTTTTGGCTTTTTTCTCTGAAAGGTATTTTGGGCAATTTCTCTTCTTGTGCCCGTTTTCGTTGCAATGGAAACATTTTCCTTTATCTGCTTTTTGAACCTTGTGTTTGGGGTCAGTAGAAATCTTATTTTTCCCTTTACCCTTCTTCTTTATCTAAACACTTTTAGAAGTTGAAGGTCCGAACTTATTTTTGGAGGACGATCCTCGTAGTAATTTATTAGAGATAACAACATTTGCTTCTCCTATTTGTCCCTTGTTCGTTAAGAGGGACTGATAAGTCTGTAGCTCATTGAGAAGAGCAGTCAAGTTATATTCTATCTTGTTCATCATCATATTTGTGCGGAACTGGAAGAAGCTCTTCGAAAGAGACTCCATGATAAAACTGACTTGACTCTTCTCATCAATGACATCTCCATTTTCTTCTGCCACATTGAAATGGACCATGATGTCCAGGACATGTTATCTAACTGAGGTCCCTTCTTTCATACGGTAGTTGTAAATGTATTTTATGGCGTCATGTCTAAGGGAGAAGAACGGTTGTCCAAACATCCATTTCAAAGATTCCCTAATCTCTTTAGTAGAACCCATGACGTTGTGTTTCTTAGCCAAAACATCAGATAGGCTGGCTAAAATGTACACTCGGGCTTTGTCATTTGCCTTTGTTCATCTGTCATATGCATCCCAAACTGTTCTGTTTGCATTTGAGCTGGGGTTTGGAGGACATTCCTCAGTTAAAACAAACCTTAAATCATCAATTACAAGTATTGTGTTTTGGTTTGATTTCCTGGTTGCGCAATTGTTGCCGTTTAATTTCTCAAAAGCGAGTAATTGTACTATTGAGTTTGTCATGCTGTGATATAAAAAAAATTCTATTAGTGATTTGATTTAAATCCTGTTTAATCCAATCAAGTTTAGCAAATGTAATAATGTACCTAAAAATTATTAATTTGCAACGATATTTTAGTAAGTTAGAGCAATTTCTACCGAGGGGTAGTCAATCACTCGATTAAACCAAGACATTCTTGACTTAAACACTAATCCCAGAATAACTCTTGTTCCTATAGTGTTTTAGTTATCGCTATTTTGGTCAAGAATATACTAACTCTTAGTAATTCTACGTAAGTGTGACCCACCAATTTCAAACCTCAGAGATCGGTCCCAACAATGCTATCGAAAATAAAAAAACCAAAGTTGGGAATGGACCTAAGAAATCCTATCCATTTCTGAAGTTTGCGTTGTTTCGACTCCCATGTTACGACCCTCCGAATGGGTAGTTGCTCTAGGGCAACATGCAAGCGGAATATGGGAATCTCACAGTGCAACCTAGTGGTGGAGACCATAGGACGTGTTGATATACTTCCTTCTCCCACTTACTATAAATATTTTATCTATTCACCTTGTTATTGACTTATGCAAATACTTTCTGAATGGAGGACGCTCCTAGGGCAACACGAGGTCGAGCATGAATCTCACGGTGTGAAATTTTCAGAGAGCGTAAAAGAAAAACGATATATCTCATATACCTTTTTCCTCCCACTAAGTATTTTAGATGGTTGGGTATACTCATTACTTAGGTATATTCCAGCTAATTTAATATAACTTAAGTCTAGGTTTTTTTTCTAAAACTTATATCACTGAAGCATGCTCATAAAACTTGGGTAACTAAGGTCAAGTACTGGTCCGATCTCCAGGTAGTAGGTGTTTCGTAAACCGTCAACTTAAGTACCTCCAGTCTTAGACAAGATTGTGCCAGGTGAGCTTTCTTGTAATAGCAATTTTATAAGACATCGACCTATTTTAACTATTAAAATTGATTGTGCTCGGTTCTTAACCTAAGTGAGCATGCACTTATCTTTAAAGTCTTTAATGTCTATCTCATTTTATGACGTTGAAACATGCATCTAACATGCTTTATATAACAATTATATAATCATCCATTCCATGCAATAATATAACAATTTATATCTATCACTCATGGAACCCTCAACATGCATACTATACATTATAACACTTATAACATACTTGGAATGCATGAAACATGCTTAGCATATGGTGGGATTTTAAATCTATATGACATACTTTATGCATATACATTTTCTATTTCATTAAAACATACATTCATAATGCATAAATAATTAAACACGCTAAAGTGGATTGGTTTTGGCATTTTAAAGCTAGTAATTAACTAAACTATTACAATGAACTGCTCCCGAGGATCATGAACCGAGTGAACCAACCCTTAAAAATGCTATCGAATAAAAAAGCCAAAGTTTGGAATGAACCTAAGAAATCATATCCATTTCTGGAGTTTGCATTGTTTCGACTCCCATGTTATGACCCTCCGAATAGGGAGTTGCTCGAGGGCAACATGCAGGCGGAACATGAGAATCTCACTGTTCAACCTAGTGGTGGAGACCATAGGAAGTGTTGATATACTTCCTTCTCCCACTTACTATAAATACTTTCTCTATTCACCTTGTTATTGACTCATGTGTTGATATACTTCCTTCTCCCACTTACTATAAATACTTTCTCTATTCACCTTGTTATTGACTCATGCAAATAACTTCCCAAGGCGACATGAGGCCGAGAATGAATCTCACGGTGTGAATTTTTTAGAGAGCGTGAAAGGAAAACGATGTATCTCATATACCTTTTTCCTCACACTAAGTATTTTTTACGGTTGGGTATACTCATTACTTAGGTATATTCCGGCTAATTAAATATAACTTAAGTCTATGTGATTTTTCTAAAACTTATATCACTCAAGCATGCTTATAAAACTGGGCTAACTAAGCTCAAGTACTGGTCCGATCTCCCGGTAGTAGGTGTTCCGTAAACCGTCAATTTAAGTACCTCCAGCCTTAGACAAGATCGTGTCAGGTGAGCTTTCTTGTAACCGCGATTTTATAAGACATCGACATATTTTAACTATTAAAATTGATCGTGCCTTGTTCATAACCCTAAGTGAGCATGCATTTATCATTATTATAGATTTTAACGTCTATCTCATTTTAGGACGTTGAAAATAACCTATAACATGCATCTAACATGCTTTATATAACAATTATATAATCATCCATTCCATGCAATAATATAACAATTTATATCTATCACTCATAGAACCCTCAACATGCATACTATACATGATAACACCTATAACATACTTTGAATGCATGAAACATGCTTAGCCTATGGTAGGATTTTAAATCTATATGACATACTTTATGCATATACATTTTCTATTTAATTAAAATATACAATCATAATGCATAATTAATTAAACACGCTAAAGTGGATTGGTTTTGACATTTTAAAGCAAGCAATTAACTAAATTATTACATTAATAATTAAAAATAACTTGAACCGCTCCCGAGGATCACGAACTGGGTGAACCAACCCCTAAAAACATTGAACCGTACCCCAATGGTAGAAAAAACACCCAAACCACCTCTTCCATCTTTTTCTTCGGTTCAGCTTGCTTTCTCTTTCATTTTCGATCAATTACAACCTAATATAGACTCTAATGACTCCAGAAAAATTACAGACATTTCTTCACTCATTAAAGCCCATATTTATGAGGCCAATTACAATAATTGTATCAAATGGAAGCATAAAAAAAATGTCAAAACTAAAAACATCCACTTTAGCAACCACAAAATTTCATTCATGAAATGGTACCCACCATGCTCAAATTAATGTAAATAAAGTGTCTAAAATATACCAATTGATGGAGTTAATATAACACGTGCGGAAGAAATTTGGATCTTAGGCACTATTTGAACATTAATTATAGTAAATAACTAGCATGTTCATAAGTATTAAAACTCAAAGGTCTTTAAGTACTAACCTTTTGTAGTTCAAATTTCTTTTTCCTCACGAACCGATTTCGAACCACCACTAGTGTCTTTTTTCAATTCTTGGCAGAGTTGGATGCATGGTACTTTTCAACACACGGCCCACATACGCATACATGGACCCATCAGACGGATTGGTATACATGCCCCTTAGGCCGGACTTTGTCGGGCACAACACAATACACGTCACTGAACCCTCATCAAAGAAAAGGTCTTCATGATAATATGTCGAACATAAATGTCGAAGGTATGCCTCCGTACTAGCATAACATAACGGGGAAGTATCATGATACACATGACATACATATATGCACGAGGTCCCATGATTTTTATTCATAAGATAACATTTATTTCATTTCCTTTCTCCTTCCCTCCCTAACATATTTCATGTATGTATCACGCATACATGGATGAACATCACATAATCCATCACATAACTTTACATGGAAAGATGTAACATTTCATACCTGTCATACCATAGCATACCATCAGAATATATCATATCATAAACATGTCAATTATCACATGTTTCGTACCATAACATATTTCATATCATATCACAATGTGTATATATATATATATCTGTCATTCACGTGTCGTATCATAATCATATCGTATCATAAACACTCCATGGTCATATCATACCCTAGTTTATCATAAACACTTCATGGTTCGATGAATTGTTTGAAGCACGAGTGGCGGATGCCCTGTGGCCCTTGCTTGTGTTGTCCCTTGTGATTTCTATATTTGCATATTATGTTATGACGTGTTGTTATGATGACAAATGTTACGTTTTGTAATTTCATGTTTACTTATTATGCTATTGTGAATGTGACATATTATGAAAGTATGGTAGCATAGAGTACATTCACCTTATGTAATGATAAGAAATGGTTATGTAAGGTATGAAATGAACAAATATATGCATTGCACCAAAGATACATGCCCAGATTTCAATTGGGATAGCATGGTAAGTGCTAGGCTGCTCTCATCATCCATGGTAGGTTCGTTGGTGAACCCTACCCATAGGACAATCTAGTCACCCAAGGTTAGGGAAGTGATCCCCTATGCTTGTAAACTATTAAGATTACCCTCATAATCCTACGTCCCCTCTTTTGACGGATCTACTATGCAAGATAATCAAAATGAACTCTCGTTCACACAATCCTAGTTGGCCTAGGCCTGGCTCGATGGTACTTGTACCAACGTGTAAAAGGAAGTTGAAGTAACGGCCTAGATGCTACTTTTCTTGCTTAGTTGTACCATCTTTCTATTCTTTGACCATAGAAACTTGCTTTGCTTGTGCAATGAGGGATCGAATACCTAGGTTGAGGAACGTCCTCATAAAATTTAATCAGACAATACGGTGGTTTCCAGTATGAACATCTTGGAAAAGAGGTTGGTCGGTTTGTTCCTTAGGGCCAGAGAGTCACCTATATTTGGGGGATGTGATACTTCTCCATTAGCCAGCAATTAGGCTATCTCATGTTATCCCACACTCCCTTTCTAAAAAACAGGTTAACAACATAGTGGCCATATTCAAGAGACCATTGGCCATTCAGCGGACTAGAAGCTCAAACTACCCTAACTAGCATGTGGTTACCTCAATAGTACTAATATTGTAGTGGAAAGGGATTGGATGGGTCTAAAGATAGCGTACATTCACGCATCTCATAGCCTAGATAGTTACCTTGGTCATTCTTTGGAGTCGTGGAGATCTACCATTTTATTAGGGGCCTTTAATCACATCTTTGGGTAAACACAGGTCTAGATTTTCTATCACCGCTCACTATCCTACGGTATTTTTATAAGACAACTCTAATCCTCAATCCAACGAATCATGCTTTTTTTGAAGCAAGAACACTTGAATCAAAGTAATTAACACTTCCTTATACAAAATTTGGATCAACCAAGAGATAAGGCTACAATTAGATTACCTCTTACGATCCAAGATCTAGAAGCAAGATTTGGTAACCTTGTTCTAAATCGAGTCACTCCGCAATCAAACTTAATCAAGGCTTGATTGAATGGCTCGGATGCAATTCTACCACAAGAATTGCTTGAAACTTATAAATGACAAAAAAGATGTTCCGATTTCTAAGGAAACATCTAAATTTGAGATCTCAATTTCATTCATCCACAAATTTGATTTTTACATAACAATTTCTTGGTATTTATACTCCCCATAAGTGACGTTTGTGGCCAGGATTTAATCCCGATCCCCTTAAATCTCCACCAAAGACGAAGTCAATTTGACCATTTGACAATTCCAAACATTATGAAACTAAAAATAATAAAGTTTTCCACCCAACTTTGATCGTTTAAGTGGCTAAGGAGATAGACATTCTTGATTCTATCATATTTAGTCCACTAGAAATCTATGGACCTTATCAAGATTTTGCACACGCTATCGCGTCCTAATCTTATAAAGATTTTCTAGTACTTGCAAAACACATGTCGCTTTTACCAATTCTAATTTCCTACGCAATGGAAAGCAAAGAAAACGACATTCATACGAAATTTTATCATAGGGGCATTTTGGTAATTTCTTCCATCATGCATAACATACTCATCCATATTGCTCAATTTGTATTTTAATCATGCATATAATACATAAAAGACATACAAACAATACATACTCATAAAAAAAAAAAGCTTTTCTGAGGTCGTTAACATGTATTTTTTACCACCTAAGTTAAGGAATGCTCGCATGCTATCATGTCCTAGTGATCTCTACAAGTATTACTTGCCTAAAGTCTATGTGATTACTTACTTGAATGACGTTTACCTTCTTGAGCCAGCTATTCCACATGTTTGGAGCTCAAGAATTTTTGGAATTTCTCTCATTGATCCTAAATCAAGCATAATTATTTTAATATTGAAGTCAAGAAAAAAAACTGACATACGGAGGTCGAACGAACAAAATGAGACTCACATGCGCTTACACACGTCAGGAAAGGCTTTTCACGTGCAATTTCACGCATGAAGCTTTTTTGTAGATCTCGGTTACTCATTAAGTCATTAGATCGGGTTCAAGTTGCATTTTTTGTTAGGATCGAAGGTTAACGAGTTGCACACGCAAGCTTTTGATCGAATCCAGATTCAGGGATCGGGTTAACCTACATGCATGTCACAATTAGTAGCTGAACGATTCTCTCTGCTCAGCATTTTCCACTTGTCCTACTGAGCTTCAGACTCACTACTGTCAACGTCGTCTAACGCGTGCCTTCTCCCTTTTTGCCAACATTCACTATTTTAGAAATACGATGAGGTTTCTATTACCTATCTAATTTCTTCTACATTTTGTAACTTCTTATGGGTACACATGGGTGATATGAACCATGACCAAGAAATTTTCATACCTCAAGGTCCAATTACAAGGACGTGAGCCAAGAAGCTACAACAAACCTTATACAGTTATATTCAAGCTATGGTGAGCTCATCAAAAGAAATTCTAAACGACACTGGAGACCTCTCTTATATGTTGTGCAGAGTTGAGGTTCAAGAAAGAGGTGAATTAAATGCACTTTAAGTTGCATTTAATGAACTCCATTGAATTTATGAAACTAGTCCAAGGATGATGGGTATGCAAATCGATACTCTTTTACTCACAACCGTAGAAAAACTACTCTTATTCCATTGTCTCCAAAAGATGTATTTGTTGATCATTGCAAACTTGAATAGAAAAGTCAAGAGGCTGATGTAAAAGCAGAGATTGAAAAAGAATCAAGTGAAAAAAAGAGCTTGAGTGAAAAGCAAGAGAGTAACACAGCCTAGAGAAAAAAAAGAGAGAAAGGCCAAATTAGTAAGCTTGTATGTTAGATTAAGTAAGGCTAGGAATGTTTTGCTCTCTAACCAGACTATTCTTGTAGTTATGTGCAAGGAGTCTTGTTACTTTACTAACATGCTTAACCCTACTTTGCCTAGTGATTTTGTTGTGGTTTTGCAAGAGTTTGAAGATTTATTTTCCGAGGAGATGCCTAGTAGTTTTCCACTACTTAGAGGGATTGAACACAAGATTGACTTCATTCCTGGTGCGCCCATTCCAAACCGACGAGCTTATAGGACTAATCCAAAGGAGGCTGAAGAGATACAAAGGCAAGTAAGTGAACTCCTTGCTAAAGGGTATGTACGTGAAAGTTTGAGTCCTTGTTCTGTTCCAGTTATTCTTGTATCTAAGAAAGATGGTTCTTGGCGTATGTGTGTTGATTGTAGGGCTATAAACAAGATAACTATAAAGTATAGGCATCCAATTCCCAGATTAGATGATATGCTTGATGAATTGCATGGATGTAGTCTTCTTACTAAGATTGATTTAAAATCGAGTTATCATCAAATTCGCATGCATATTGGGGATGGGTGGAAAAAACTTTTTAAAACCAAGTATGGTCTTTATGAATGGTTGGTTATGCCTTTTGGATTAACTAATGCACCTAGTACATTCATGAGACTAATGAACCATGTCTTACGAGAATACTTAGGTAAGTTTGTGGTTGTTTATTTTGATGGCATCCTTGTTTACTCTAAATCTTTAGATGATCATATTACCCATGTACGCAATGTTTTGACTACTTTAAGAAACGAATGTTTGTATGTAAATTTAATGAAATGTAGATTTTGCATGGAAAAAGTTAACTTTCTTGTGTTTGTAGTTTCATCTAACGGTGTTGAGGTTGATAAGGAGAAAGTGAAGGCTATAAAAGATTCGCAAAACCTAAAAATGTAAGTGAGGTAAGAAGTTTTCATGGTCTTACAAGTTTCTATCGTAGGTTCATTAAGAATTTTAGTACAATTGCTTCACCTTTGAATGAACTTGTTAAGAAAAATGTATCCTTTATATGGGAAAATGATAAAGAACATGCTTTTAATACTTTGAAAGAAAAATGAGTTCTGCTCCCTTGCTTGCATTACCTAATTTTGAGTCTACTTTTGAAATTGAATGTGATGCTAGTGGAGTAGGAATAGGTGCTGTATTCATGCAAAATCAAAGACCTTTAATGTTCTTTAATGAGTAGTTGACTGGTGCATCTTTGAGGTATCCAACTTATGACAAAGAGCTTTATGTTTTGGTTCGTGCATTGCAAACCTGGCAACATTATCTTTGGCCTAAGGAGTTCATTATTGCAACATTCTCTTATGTCATAAAATATAAACAAGGTAAGGAGAACATTATTGCAGATGCTTTATCACGAAGGTATGTCCTCCTCAATACTTTGAATGCTAGGTTGTTGGGTTTTGAACACATAAAGGATTTGTATCAACATGACATGTTCTTTGCTCCTTTTGTTGAATCTTGTGAAAAATGACTCATTGTGGATAATTACTTGTTGTTAGATGGATTTTTGTTCCGAAAAGGCAAACTTTGCATACCATCTTGTTCCATACATGAGCTACTTGTGAGGGAAGCTCATGGAGGTGATTTAATAGCACACCATGGAGTTTCTAAAACTTATGATATGCTCTCTGAACAGTTTTTTGGCTTAAAATAAGACATGATGTTCATAAAGTTTGTGCTTGTTGCATAGCATATAAACAAGCTAAGTCTAGGCTTCAACCCCATGGTTTATACTCCCCATTACCGGTTCCTAATGGTCCATGGATTGATATATCAATGGATTTTGTTTTAGGTTTACCTAGGACTAGGAAAGGTTATGATAGCATCTTTGTTGTGGTTGATCGATTTAGTAAAATGGCTCATTTTATTCCTTGTCACAAAACTGATGATGCAAAACATATTGCCGACTTGTTCTTTAGGGAAGTTGTACGATTGC
Source organism: Cucurbita maxima (assembly GCF_002738345.1). Lineage (NCBI taxonomy): Eukaryota > Viridiplantae > Streptophyta > Magnoliopsida > Cucurbitales > Cucurbitaceae > Cucurbita > Cucurbita maxima. Next base: position 227,311 of record NW_019272126.1, on the reverse strand, counting down.
ACTGAATTCCTAAAAGCATCGTTAGTGATCGTGATGTAAAATTTTTACGCCACTTTTGGCATGTTTTATGGGGTAAGTTAGGAACTAAGCTAGTATATTCAACTACTTGTCATCCTCAAACGGATGGACAAACTGAAGTTGTTAACAGAACCATGACTGCTATGCTTAGGGCTATTATTGATAATAATCTTAAGACTTAGGAGGATTGTTTGCCATTATAGAATTTGCATATAATAGGGTTGTTCATAGCACTACTAAATGCACATATTTTGAAATTGTTTATGGCTTTAATCCTTTAACCCCCATTGACTTGTTACCTATACCGTTACAAGAGTTTGTGAATTTTGATGCAAATGCAAGGTTGAGTTTGTTCATAAACTGCACAAGCAAGTAAAAGAACAAATTGAGAAACAAAATTCCAAGGTTGCCACCTGAATTAATAAAGGATGCAAGATTGTCATCTTCAAGCCAGGAGATTGGGTTTGGGTGCATTTCCGAAAGGAAAGATTTCCTACTCAAAGAAAATCTAAGCTTTTACCATGAGGAGATGGACCTTTTCAAGTTCTTGAGCACATCAACGACAATGCTTATAAAATTGATTTACCAGGTAAGTACAGTGTTAGTGCAACTTTTAATATTGTTGATTTGAGTCCTTTTGATGTAGGTGATGACTTGGATTTGAGGACGAATCCTTCTCAAGAGGGGGAGAATGATATGAACCACGACCAAGGAATTTCCATACCTCAAGGTCCAATTACAAGGACGAGAGCCAAGAAGCTACAACAAACCTTATACAGTTATATTCAAGTTATGATGAGTTCATCAAAGGAAATTCTAGAAGACGCTGGAGACCTCCCTTATATGTTATGCAAAGTTGAGATTCAAGAAAGAGATGAATTAAATGAACTTTAAGAAGTTGCCTTTAATGAACTCTGCAAAAAGAAATAATAAAGTGCAAATTCGGTCCAGAATTTAAAACTTGGAAAATTTACCATTTCTTTAAATTCAATGAAATACTACCTTCAGATAGTAATGAACTCTAGCTTCCTGTATGAATTTTGGGTGAAATTCCCCCAATATGATCCTACTAAAAGTTTAGAACTTAATTTCAAGAAACGAAATTAGAAAAAATGAAATGCTTGCCTACGCTTCATTCATTCTCGACAGATTTGAATGGTAACACCCGAGCTGCAACAAATACATAACTATTACTTTAATACCTTAAATTTAGAAATTTTTGGATTTTATTATTGACATCGAGGGTGAATCTCAAGTGCAGAAGGAAGAAAAAATGCTTGAGAAGCCTTAGGAACCTTGGAACAAAAATTCAATATTTATCATATTAAGAAAAATTTAGATAAAAATCCACATGGACAAAAGGTAATTTTTTCTACCTTATAATTTGAGGGGTCTGGGTGTTGGGTTTTATGTCCTAAAACTCCTAGTTTGTAAACAAAAACATATTCTATTTTCAATAAAGTTATTATTGTTGTTTATTCAGTAAAGATTATTATTGAATAAAGTGAACTTATTTTGGGGACACTTTGGATGCGGTCCACTTTTATATATTATATAAACCATGTCATCACTAAAATTGTACATGTGGAGACATGTGAGTGGGGGCGTCCTATGCAATGAGTATTGCATAAGATCGGACCATGAAGAAAATCACTCTCACTTTATAATGTCGTTTA
>NW_019272126.1:137620-224838 GCF_002738345.1 Cucurbita maxima | reverse complement strand
AACTATAGTAAATAACTAGCATGTTCATGAGCATTAAAACTCAAGGTCTTGAAGTACTGACCTTTTGTAGTTCAAATTTCTTTTTCCTTACGAACCGGTTTCGAACCACCACTAGTATCTTCTCCACTATTCTCTGGCCTTAGAACAGGATTGTGAAATCCGATGAGTGACTAAACTTGGGAAGAATTTAGTATATATGAAGGGAGAGTTTGTGGGATTGTGAAATCCGATGAGTGACTAAACTTGGGAAGAATTTAGTATATATGAAGGGAGAGTTTGTGAGAGTTTTTCTCAAGGTTTTTCCAAGGGAGAAGTTCCATGTACCTTGATCACTCTATTTATAGAGTCATGTTTCGATGTTCATGCAAATTTGAGATTAACAAATTTTGACACTCAAGCATCTAAGTTTGAGTTAACCAAATTTTGACACTCAAATTTCCACTCAAATGTGTGGGGTTTATTTGCCAAGCATGCAAGTTTGGTTACACCAAATTTTTATACTTCAAAATTCCACTAACACAAACATCTACTTTTCCATTAAATGAAGTCAACATTTTAATTTTTTCATTTTAATTGAACAATTAATTTCAAATTAAAGTAATATTAAATGATTAATTAAACTATTTAATTAATATTTAATATTAATTCAAATGTCAATCCTAATAAATTCCGACACATATTTGATTAAAATATTTAAATCTTATTTAAATATCTAAGATTCTCTCTTTTAGTTTAATTCATAAATAAAACAAAAATGCAGTTAAATATATCGTGTAGCGCATATTCCCTAATTTGAATTCGAACACTTCGAACTCACTCGTCACACTGTTCTATGGTTTAGTCCGATATGAATCTCACGGTGTGATTTTTCCAGAGAGCATAAAAGGAAAACGATGTATCTCATATTTTAGACGGTTGAGTATACTTATTACTTAGGTGTATTTCCGCTAATTTAATATAACTTAAGTCTAGGTGATTTTTCTAAAACTTATATCACTTAAGCATGCTCATAAAACTAGGCTAACTAAACTCAAGTACTAGTCTGATCTCCAGGTAGTAGGTGTTCCGTAAACCGTCAACTAAAGTGCCTCCAGACTTAGACAAGATCGTGCTAGGTGAGCTTTCTCGTAACCGCAATTTTGTAAGACATCGACCTATTTTAACTATTAAAATTGATCGTGCTCGGTTCTTAACCCTAAGTGAGCATGCACTTATCTTTATTATAGATTTTAACGTCTATCTTGTTTTAAGACGTTGAAAATAAACCTATAACATGCGTCTAACATGCTTTATATAACAATTAATAATCCATTCCATGCAATATAACAATTTATATCTATCACTTATGGAACCCTAAACATGCATACTATACATTATAAACACTTATAACATACTTGGAATGCATGAAACATGCTTAGGCTATGGTGAGATTTTAAATCTATATGACATACTTTATGCATATACATTTTCTATTTAATTAAAACATACATTCATAATGCATAATTAATTAAACACGCTAAAGTGGATTGGTTTTGGCATTTTAAAACAAGAAATTAACTAAATTATTACATTAATAATTAAAAATAACTTGAACCGCTCCCGAGGATCACGAACTGGGTGAACCAACCCCTAAAAACGTTGAACCGTACCCCAATAGCAAAAAAAAAACACTCGAACCACCTTTTCCATCTTCTTCTTCTTTTCAGCTTGTTATCTCTTCCATTTTCGATCAATTAAAACCTAAAATGGACTCTAATGACTCCATAAAAATTACAGACCTTTCTTCATTCATTAAATCCCATACACATTAGGCTTATTACAATAATTGTATCAAATGAAAGCATAAAAAAATGCCAAAACCAAAACCATCCACTTTAGCAACCACAAAATTTCATTCATGAAATGGTACCCACCATGATCAAATTAATGTAAATAAAGTGCCTAAAACTTGCTCTCATACCAATTCATGGTGTTAATATAACACATGCGGAAGAAATTTGGATCTTAAGCACTTTTAGAACATCAATTATAGCAAATAACTAGCATGTTCATAAGTATTAAAACTTAATGAGTTTGAATACTAACCTTTTGTAGTTCAAATTCCTTTTTCCTCACGAACCGGTTTCGAACCACCACTAGTGTCTTCTCCTCTGGCCTTAGAACGGGATTGTGGAATTCGGTGAGTGACTAAACTTAGGAGGGATTTTGTATATATGAAGAGTGTGTTTGTGAGAGGTTTTTCTCAAGGTTTTTCACAAAGAAAAATACCTTTTATGTTTTAGATCACTCTATTTATAGAGTCATGTTTGCATGTTCATGCAAATTTGAGATTATGTTTGAGATTATGTGGCACTCAAAATGTTTGAGATTATGTGGCAAGCATGCATGCTTGAGTTAACCCTTAAAATTCCACTCAAATGTTTGAGATTATGTGGCAAGCATGCATGCTTGAGTTAACAACATTTTGACACTCAAAATTCCGCTCAAATTTGTGGGATTTATTTGGCAACCATGCAAGTTTGGTTAAACCAAATTTTGACACCTCAAAATTCCACTAATATGGACTTTTCCATTAAATGAAAGTCAACATTTTGACTTTCTTCATTTTGATTGAACAATCAATTTGAATTATAAATTTCAAATTAAAGTAATATTAAATGATTAATTAAACTATTTAATTAATATTTAATATTAATTCAAATGTCAATTCGAGTTAATTCTGACACATATTTGATTAAGATATTTAATTCTTATTTAAATATTTTAGATTCTCCCTTTTTGTTTAATTCATAAATAAATAAAAAATGCGGTTAAATATATCGTATATATATATAGTGCATTCTCCCTTAATTTGAATTCGAACACTTCGAACTCACGCGTCGCACTGTTCTATGGTTTAGTTCAATATGAGCTAACAGAGGGACCTAATGGACCTATAGATCATGGGCTCCAACGATCCAAGATTAACCGGTTAAAATCATTAACCTTGTTAACCAACATTCGTTAACTACTAGGACATTCCACTATAGCCTAGTAGTTGCACTCCCCTCACTATAGATATATTTCTATCCATTTGATATAACCATGATTAGTAAGTCGATCCTTCACAGGTTGTTCGTAACTAGAGTTGGGTTAATTTACCGTTTTACCCCTGATGTTACTTCTTGTTTCTTATGTCTCACTGATTCTCTAATGAACAATTGGTTTGTGGTCCAACTAGTAAACCGAATCCCTCTTAGGCCAATGAGAGGGTGGGACCCCTTGTTCAAGACCTGGAGTCAATACTTAAGAGAACTATCTCTCTTCTATCCCTAAAAGTGGGTAGGAGTGAATTCCATCTTGCACCCCACGTCCCCGGCCATTTACCCAGTCTTACCCCTGAAATGGGAGGCTTATTGAGTCAGTGAACTTGAGCCACTCTCACCCATGAAAATCTAAGGATAATTCCGAATAAACAGGAGTTCATGGTTAGCTCTAGTTACCTAGGTCATCAAATGAAAAGAAAACCAGTGTCAATAGTAAACGACATTATAAAGTTAGAGTGATTATCTTCATGGTCCGATCTTATGCAATACTCATTGCATAGGACGCCCCCACTCATAAGCCTCCACATGTATAATTTTAGTGATCACATTGTTTATATCATATACAAAAGTGGGCCGCATCCATAGTGTCCCAGAATAAGGTACTCAGCCTTATCCTTATACTATAGATCATTTTGACTATATACTTGAACTTGATCAACTCTTATGTCTCTACATATAGTTCAAGTAATCATACTATAGCTATAGTGTTCTTAGTTTATTGGATTTAGATTAATGATCATAAAGTTCACTTCATTCAATAACAATCTTTACGGAATAAACAACAATAATAACTTTATTGAAAATAGAATATGTTTTTGTTTACAAACTATGAGTTTTAGGACATAAAACCCAACAGAGAGAAGGTTTCTTCATAGTCCACCCCCTCTCTTTGGGTATAACCCTTTGCTACAAGTCGAGCTTTAGAGGTCTGTACCTTACCGATTTAATCTCGTTTCCTCTTATAGATCTATTTTCAACCAATAGGTTACCCCATCTGGTTGATCTACAAGTTTTCAAACTGAATTGAAGTACATTGACTCCATTTAAAGATTCATGGCTTTGATCCACTAATCTCTATCTTCATCATTCATTGCCTGTTTATAGGTCAATGAATCCTCAACGCCATCATCAGGTATGATGACTTGAGTTTCTGCCAAACCCAAGTAACGATTGGGTTGAGTTATAACCCTCCCACTACGTCAAGGCATTCTCAACTCTTTAGAAGGAAGTGATTGACCAGAAGTGCAGCTCCATTAACAACTCTTGTTGAAGGACCAACCTAATCAACAACTCTTGTTGTTTTATCAGTAGCTTCTTTATAAATCAAACTTAATACTAGTTTGCTGCGAGGTTGATGATTTCTTACATGGTCTTCATCTAAGAATGTAGCGTTTGTTGATACAAACACTCTATTTTCTTTAGGGTCATAAAACAAACCACCTTTTGTCTTTTTGGGGTATCCTACGAATATACATAATTTTGAACGACGTTCTAATTTATTGGAGTTGTGCAACAACACATGTGCTGGGCATCCCCAAATCTTGAAGTGACGTAAGCTACCTTTACGCCCTTTCCATAACTCATAAGCTGTTTCTGAAACACTGTTAGAGGGAACCATGTTAAAAATGTATGTAGCAGTCTCCACTGCATATCCCCAAAACGGATCAGGTCATTGAGCGAAATTCATCATTGACCGAACCATGTCTAACAGAGTTTTATTTCTCCTTTCTGATACACCATTCTGTTGAGGGATACCAGGGGCTAAGAGTTGAGACGTTATTCCATGTTCTATCATATAGTCCTGAAATCTTAAGTCCATATACTCTCTATCTCGATCTAATCGAAGTGCTCTAATAGTTTTACCTAATAGATTCTCAACCTCAGTTTTATACTCTCTGAATTTTTCAAGAGCTTCAGACTTGTGATGCATCAGGTAAAGATAGTCATACCTTGAATAATTATCAATAAAACTGATGAAATATTCATACCCTCCTCGTGCTTTGACATTCATTGAACCACAGAGATCTGTATGCACGAGTTCTAAGGTTTCATTGGCTGTATAACCTTTTTTGGAAAACAATCGTTTAGTCATTTTACCCTCAAGACAAGACTCGCATGGAGGTAAAGACTTGTCTTCTAACTCATTTAGAAGTCCTCTTTTAACCAATCTCTCAATCCTATTGAGATTAATGTGGTCTAGTCTTAAGTGTCAAAGATAGGTATTAGGAGAAATATTTTGTCGTTTATTTTGAGTTTCAGCTGTTTTAAACATCTCAATATTTAAAATATCTTTTGTTTCACTCGGTTTTAACATATATAAGTTGTTTTCTAGTTTTGCAAACAAATATGAATACTTCTTTTGCAAATGAACACTTCATTGATTTCAAAAGATTTTTTTATACAATTTTTCTAATAAACAAGAGATAGATATTATTTCTTTTCATTCCAGGAACAAAAAGTACATTATCTAATATAATGAATCTATCTCCAAAAAACAATTTTAAATTTCCTATTGATTTTGCTGAGACAACCTCTCTTGTTCCAACCTTGAGTGTTATCTCGCCGTCCGCAAGCATTCGCTAGGAGCTAGTTTCCTGGTAAAAAGAACAAATATGATTAGTGGCCCATGAATCTAGTATCCAAGTTGAGTTGTCATACTCTACTAAACATATTTCTACAACGAGTAAATCATATTTACCTTGTTGTGTCTTTTCGGCTTTTTTTGTCTGCAAGGTATTTTGGGCAATTTCTCTTCTTGTGCCCGTTTTCGTTGCAAGGGAAACATTTTCCTTTATTTGTTTTTTGAACCTTGTATTTGGAGTCAGTAGGAACCTTATTTTTCCCCTTACCCTTATTCTTCATTAAAACACTTTTAGAAGTTGAAGGTCCGGACTTATTTTTGGATGACGATCCTCGTAGTAATTTATTAGAGATAACAACATTTGCTTCTCTTATTTGTCCATTGTTTGTTAAGAGAGACTGATAAGTCTGTAGATTGAGAAGAGCAGTCAAATTATATTCTATCTTGTTCATCATCACATTTGTGCGAAACTAGAAGAAGCTCTTCGGAAGAGACTCCATGATAAAACTGACTTGACTCTTCTCATCAATGACATCTCCATTTTCTTCTGCCACATTGAAATGGACCATGATGTCCAGGACAAGTTCTCTAATTAAGGAGGGAGAAGGACGGTTGTCCAAACATCCATTTTCAGAGATTCCCTAATCTCTTTAGTAGTACCCATGACATCGTGTTTCTTAGCCAAAACATCAAATAGGCTGGCTAAAATGTACACTCGGGCTTTGTCATTTGCTTTTGTCTATCTGTCATATGCATCCCGAACTGTTCGGTTTGCATTTGAGCTGGGGTTTGGAGGACATTCCTCAGTTAAAACAAACCTTAAATCATCAATTACAAGTATTATGTTTAGGTTTGATTTCCATGTTGCGTAATTGTCGCCGTTTAATTTCTCAGAAGCGAGTAATTGTACTATTGAGTTTGTCATGCTGTGATATAAAGAAAATTCTATTAGTTATTTTATTTAATCCTCTTTAATCCAGTCAGGTTTAGCAAATGTAATAATGTACCCAAAAATTATTAATTTGCAACGACACTTTAGTGAGTTAGAGCAACTGCTACAGAGGGGCAGTCAATCACTCAACTAAACCAACACATTCTTGCCTTAAAAACTAATCTCAGAATAACTCATGTTCCTATAGTGTTTTAGTTATCGCTATTTTGGTCAAGAATGTACTAACTCTTAGTAATTCTTCATAAATGTGACCCATAAATTTCGGACCTTAGAGATCGGTCCTAACAATGCTATCGAATAAAAAAGCCAAAGCTGGTAATGGACCTAAAAAATCTTATCCATTTCTTGAATTTGCATTGTTTCGACTCCCATGTTACGACCCTCCGAATAGGGAGTTTCTCTAAGGCAACATGCAGATGGAACATGGGAATCTCACGGTGCAACCTAGTGGTGGAGACCATAGGACGTGTTGATATACTTCCTTCTCCCACTTACTATAAACACTCTCTCAATTCACCTCGTTATTGACTCATGCAAATACTTTCCAAATGGAGGATGCTCCCAGGGCGACACAAGACTGAGAATGAATCTCATGGTGTGAATTTTTCAGAAAGCATGAAAGAAAAACGATGTATCTCATATACCTTTTTCCTCATACTAAGTATTTTTTATGGTTGGGTATACTCATTACTTAGGTATATTCCAGCTAATTAAATATAACTTAAGTCTAGGTGATTTTTTTAACACTTATATCACTCAAGCATGCTCATAAAACTGGGCTAACTAAGCTTAAGTACTGGTCCAATCTTCCGGTAGTAGGTGTTCCGTAAACCGTCAACTTAAGTACCTCCAGTCTTAGACAAGATAGTGCCAGGTGAGCTTTCTTGTAACCGCGATTTTATAAGACATCGACCTATTTTAACTATTAAAATTGATCGTGCTTGGTTCTTAACCCTAAGTGAGCATGCACTGATCTTTATTATAGATTTTAACGTCTATCTTGTTTTAGGACGTTGAAAATAACCTATAACATGCATCTAACATGCTTTATATAACAATTATATAATCATCTATTCCATGCAATAATATAACAATTTATATCTATCATTCATGGAACCCTCAACATGCATACTATACATTATAACACTTATAACATACTTGGAATGCATGAAACATGCTTAGCATATGGTGGGATTTTAAATCTATATGACATACTTTATGCATATACATTTTCTATTTAATTAAAACATACATTCATAATGCATAATTAATTAATCACGCTAATGTGGATTGGTTTTGACATTTTAAAGCAAGCAATTAACTAAATTATTACATTAATAATTAAAAATAACTTGAACCGCTCCCGAGGATCACGAACTGGGTGAACCAACCTCTAAAAACGTTGAACCGTACCCCAATAGCAAAAAAAACACTCGAACCACCTTTTCCATCTTCTTCTTCTTTTCAACTTGCTTTCTCATAAAACCAGAATGCTTATAAAACCTCATTGCCAGAATGCTCATGATGAACCAAAATAGGTAATGAATTTTATGAGCATTCTGGCAGAATTGAATAAACCATGAGTGCTCGTAATTTTGATACCAAATGACATTGAACCATGCCATCTGATAATCTCTGTATGAGTAAGAATGAGGAACAAAAGGGTTTGAACAAGTCTTCTCCGTGTATGGATCTTGATTCCAATACGTCAGGTTCATGACTTTGAAAATTTTTAATTTTGAATACGCGATTTTCGAAGGGTCATCGCGACTCGGAATATGAATAATTTCAACAGACTTTGTGTTGACTAGAATGAATTCATAAAGCCTTCTAGTTTTATGAAGATCTTCTGGGATATAAAAGAATCTCGATGGATAGGCTTTCTTGACGACCTGGCTGATTTTTGTGTCGTCGTATTCTGGTTCTACCAAAGCTTCTTGTATAGACACAGATTTTTTAAAATAGGTCCTGATTTCATGAACTGGAGAAAATCAAACAGGAACAACTGCGTCCGAGTAGGTCGAGGGGACAGAAGGTCCCTTTGAAGTGGAAGAGACAGTAGGTCTCGATGGAGTAACGGCAGATGGCCATGTTGAAGAGGCAGAAGGCCTTGTCAGAGAGATAACCTCCGCCTGTTTTTTAAAAAGCCTTGCTTTAGACTTGGTCACCAGTGTGAAACCAACATCCATCGCATAGCTGTTGGATGTCATTGGAGTAGGGGTGTTTGAAGAAGCAGTGGGCTTTTTTCCTTTCTCTATCGCTTTCTTTCTGGTCATCTCTCGATGGAAGAGTGGCTAGGGAGAGTTTTTCTTTGAGAGTAAAAACTCTCTTGAGAGGTAGTAAGCCAAAGGGTTTTCGACCCCTTTTATAGGCAAAATTTGGAAATCGAAGAAAGATAAAATGGCTTGCCATCTAGCAAAAATTGGTTTAGATACAAGATTCTTGACATCTTTTTCTAAAACAAATTTAGATGCCCTAGAATCTATTTTGATAACAAACCTTTTGTTAACTAAATCACTTTGAAATTTTTGTACACAAAGTACTATTGAAAGTATTTTTTTCTTTACTGTTGAGTAATTTTTTTTGTAGTAGAATTCCATATTCCTGAATGGAATCGGACAATGGATTCTTTCTTGTCAAGGGACTGTTTCAGGATTCCTCCATCTTCGATAACTGATGCGTCGGTCTCTACTATTAAACCAGCCCTTTGGTTTATCAGAGATAAACATGAAATTGATTTGACAAGGGATTTGATTTTTTGGGCTGTTTTGGTATGTTCTTCGGTCCAAGGCTTGGGATTCTTTTTTAGTCCCACAAAAAGTTGTTTGTAAATGGGTCTGATATTTTGGAGGAAATCAGACACATAATTGAGACATCCCAAGAATCTTTGTAGTTGGGTTTTATCCGTGATTTGGTCCGGAAAATTTGAGGCAAACTCGATAGACCTTTGGATGGGTTTAATTAAGCCGAAATGAATTTCAAGTCCAAGAAAGCGGATTTTTGTCTGAAAAAGTTTTATTTTTGGTTTAGATACAACTCAACGGTTTCTTTTGACTATGGCCAAAAATGTTTGAAGATGTTTAAAATGTTGATCGATGCTTTGAGAGAAAATCAGAACATCGACAATATAGACAATTGAAAATTCTTGAGAAGAATTGAAGATATCATTCATAATTTTTTGAAATTCAGATGGAGCGTTTTTTAGCCCAAATGGCATAATGTTCCACTCGTATTGTCCGAAAGGGACGTTGAAAGCAGTTTTATACTTGTCTTTTACTGAAATCAAGATTTCATATCAAGTTTTGAAAATACTTTCGCATTTGAAATTCTTTGTATTAAATCTGATTTATTTGGAATTGGATATCTAATCCATTCCAGAACCTTATTTAAGGGTTTGTGGTTTATTACCAGTCGTGGAACTCCACGCTCCTTCTCTGCCTGGTTGTTGACATAAAAAGCTGCACATGACCAGGGGCTCTTTGATGGCCTTAATAAGACCTTTTTGCAGAAGATCATCAATTTCTGCTTTGCAGAATGTTAGTAATTCTGTATTCAATTGAATAGGTCGGGCCTTCGTTGGTATATTTTTCTCCTCGAAAGGTTTGATATAAAGAAGATTAACTATGTGTTGCTTCCTATTACAAAAGGCATTAGGGACAGTTGAACAAATTTCCGAACAAATTTCCCTTTCTATTTGAGCTTGTAATGTTTTGATTTTAGACTGGACGATCTTGCTTTGAAGCTTTTCTTCTATTCTTTTGAATGAAATTTCTTCCTTCAGAAAAGAAATTTGTTTTTCTTTATAATTTTATACATTTATTGATTGAATAATTGCATTCTTTTGAAGGTTATTTATTTCGTTAATTCTTATAGGGGAAAGACAATTAAATTTTATCTTCTTTCCTAAGGCTCTTGACTTTAACCCTTTTTCAGTTATTTTAAAAGGGTATAATTGAGTAATGAAAGGAGTACCTAGGATTAGTTCCTGTCCTAAGTCCTTTACTAAGAGGAAGGAATTTAGGAAGCAAATTCTGTCAATACAAACATGGACTTTTGATAGTTTGTAATTGGTTTTGAGTTTGTTGTTGTTTGCACCTCTAAGGCCTTCGGTAGTTTTTTCAAAATACTTAGTAGGTATTAGGCCTTCTTGAATGCAATTTTGATCGGCTCTAGTATCTATGAGAGCCTTTAGTGTAATTTTGAAATCATAAATTTTCAAGGTAACGAGAGCGTACCATTTTTGATATTGAGAAGTAGTGATGGCTCCAACGAAGGAACTTTGAAAATCATCTTCGTCCAGGTTTGGTTGTGTCGTTTCCTTTTGTTCGGGCCGCCTTTCCTGAAGGTTGAGGATTTCTTGGCGAAGCATATAGGATTCTGACCTGGTTTCAGATCTTAATACCTGTACTTCTTGTTTGAGATTATTAATCTCTCTTTGTAGGTCTTGAGTAGTGAGTTCTCTCAGTTTTTCAAACCTTTGGAGAACTGATTGAAGTCTGTAGGGATTTCTTTCTTCCCTTTCAAGTGGTTTAGAGATTGTCATAGCATCTCTAAGTCGTCGAGCAATTTTTTGTTGAATTTCTGGATCTTGAATTTTCTCTACCACCTCAAGTAGAATTTCTTGATCCTTTGTAAGGACGTTTATGCATCCTTTGCACGTCCTTCCTTCTTGTTCTGATTCGTACTCTGTGCTAGAATATGAATCGGATCCTTCTTGAAGTTCGAGGATTTCTCCCTCGCTTGATTGTTCTGAGCCGGTTAGAGTTAGCCGTAGTAGCTGATTTTTCAGCTCTTCATCTATATCCAACTCGTTGATCTTTCCTCTGATTGAACACTTTTTAGCATGGTGTCCTTCTTCTCGACATTTGAAGCAAGTTTTCTTTTTCTTTCCTTTATGAATTTTTGTGGGAGCGTACCTTTTCTTAGAATACGTTGACTTTTGAGGTTGTACAGGCTTAATCCGATACTTTTCTCTACGCCTGTACGCATTATAAAGCTTTGGATGCGTCCTAATCTTCTTCCTTCTAGAAGTTGAGGGGGCTTCTATTTCCTTGCATCCATATTGATCGCAAAATCTTCCAAGCTCTTTTTTGTTTGATATTGAAGAATTGAGCTTGTTTTGGATCTTTGACTCATTACAAAGTCTGAGTCCTTCTATGATGAAGGATGCTATTGATCCATATGACAAAGTCTGCCATGGAATTGTTCCATTATACTTTGTCTTCAAACCGTCTTTGATCCTTCTTGAGAAGTGCTTTAGTCGTCCATTGACAAAATTCTCTTTCCAGAATTCCAACGAACTATTTGTTCTAATAAGAACTTTGTTGAAATACATGTCTTTGTACCACCTAAAATCTTCTAGAGTAGGGCATTTCAGGTTCATGAGTATTTTGGCGGATCTCTCCGGTATTTTAGGGGGTCGTCAACGAAGAATTCTATGAGGGCATAGAATAGAGTATTGACAGCATCTTCTACCCTTCCATGTTGTACTTCGGTCCTAGTTGATGGACCTTCTACTTTGATGATTTGAATTGTTGGCCTGATGACATAGTGGTTTAATATCTGTTAGCGGGTTGATTCGTCAAGATATTTGTCCCACCAGCCTTTGAGTTTCCTGGTGAATCCGGTTACTAAGACTTGAGCTATTTGATGGTCGGATTTATGGCCCTGTAATTTATACACGCCTGCGGCCATCATCATTTCATTGACAACGTTCATCACAAGATAGTTAGACAATCCATCGATGCTCCATTCATAGATTGCCAGGTCATCATAGTGGGCTTGAGTTTGTAGCGTCTTTTCTTCCAATTGAATATCCGGAAAAAACGGTTGAGGATACCAGTTTTTCTGATTGCTGGTATTATTTTGACTTCTTCTTGAGATCCTTTCGATCCGATTGTAGAGAGGTTCCTCTGCCTCATTTATGATCCATCTTCGAAGTCCTGGATCTCGTCGTCATTGTTAACGACATTGACAGATGAATCCTTATGTATTATTCTAGGATTTAGAATTCTATCCAACTTTTCTTTTATATTGGCTATTGCAGCTTATTCTTTCGAGACCCTCTTTGTGAATACGTCGAGGTTTGCCTGTCTGAGTATTGGGATTGACTCATCGACCTTTGGTACAGAGCTGCCTGCTTGTTCTTGCAGAGTACCCGAATTCTTCGAGATTTTTCCCTCGATACTCTAAAGCTGGGTGGAGATCGTGGATAAAATCTTGTTTGAATAATTATTCTGGTGCTGGATATTCTTGATATCCTTTAAGGTCGGATTACCCTTTTCTAGTTCTTCTGGGATAGTTTTGAAAGGACTAGCTTTGACCTTTTCTCCGTAGTAATTGTCAAATTCGACTTCTTCCAATGGAGGATGTTTTGAATATACCTGTCTCTTCTGGTAGTCTTCCAGCCTCTTTGAGTCAACGTGCATATTTGCAAAATATTTTCTTCAAACCATTCGAAGAACGGTATGTTTTCCTCTACGGTTTCCATATGAGAATACCACTGAGCTCTTAATTCACTTCGCTCAACTTCTTTGTAAGTTTGGAAGAAAGCTTTTCTCTTTGAAGAGTTGGCAACTGACAAAAAATCTGTTTTCAAGAATTCTTTGTCTATCTGGAAATTAGCTGTAATAACATTTAGCTGACTTTCGTAGACGGATTGAGTATCCATATCTGTATGGGTTGGAGATCTTGAGCCATCTTCATAGTGAATTGATGCTCTTTTTTTATCATAACTGACTTATTTTACCTTTAAGGGGTCATACATTGATCTTGAAACCCCCGACGTACTTGGTCTAGAACTCAAGAATTCTCTTACTTTTGATTCAGATGAAGGCTCTTCGTTGAATTGTATTTCAACGCTTCCATCGTCATGTTCGATGATTTGTACCGGGTTTTGAGATTCCTTTCTCTTCGGAAGATTAGCATCTTCTATTTTTCAGAGAGTATTTCTGGTTATCTGATCCCAAGAAAGAGTTCTTGGAACAGTTACCAGGACCTTCTAGATATTACATTCATGTGGTTAACGGGCTAAGCAAACTTGGGTTGCTTGTGCATTGTCTGTCTAAAGACGATGACTTGGGGTATCATTGTTTGCTTAATCATGGAGATGATTACCAATGGAACTTCAAGGTTAACTTTTGGGGAACAACCCTCTATTGGTGCAAATTGGAGACGCCACATGCATATCTCTCTTTTGAAAGCTTTTGGCCTGAAACGCAGTAGTTATGGCTCCGTGATAGGTGCAAACATGGAACTGTAGGAACTTGTATTTGGACGGCTAAAGATGATGGAATTTACTTGANTTTTTTTTTTTTTTTTGTATGAAAGGTATTTGATAATGAAGTGTATTGTTGTTCTCCAAAATTTTAAATTATGAAGAAAAAAAAAATTAAATTTGTATATGAATACAAGTTTTCAAAATTGTAATGTCGTTTTTATATTAAAACTAAAAAAAATAATGATTTTTACTGACCAATCTTAGAGAAAGTTTAGAATAATAAAATTCTAAAATAGGCATTAAACGCTCATGTTTACTTATTATGCTATTGTGAATGTGACATATTATGAAAGTATGGTAGCATAGAGTACATTCACCTTATGTAATGATAAGAAATGGTTATGTAATGTATGAAATGAACAAAGATATGCATTGCACCAAAGATACATGCCCAAATTTTAATTGGGATAGCATGGTAAGTGCTAGGCTGCTCTCATCATCCATGGGAGGTTCATTGGCAAACCCTACCCATAGGACAATCTGGTCACCCAAGGTTAGGGAAGTGATCCCCTATGCTTGTAAACTATTAAGATTACCCTTATAATCCTACGTCCCCTCTTTTGACGGATCTACTATGCAAGATAATCAAAATGAACTATCATTCACACAATCCTAGTTGGCCTAGGCCTGGCTCGACGGTACTTGTACCAAAGTGTAAAAGGAAGTTGAAGTAACGGCCTAGATGCTACCTTTTCTTGCTTATTTGTACCATCTTTCTATTCTATGACCATGGAAACTTGCTTTGCTTACGCAGTGAGGGATCGAATACCTAGGTTGAGGCACGTCCTCATAAAATTCTAATCAAACAATACGGTGATTTCTAGTATGAACATCTTGGAAAAGAGGGTCGTTGGTTTCTTCCTTTGGGCCAGAGAGTCACCTATATTTGGGAGATGTGATTCTTCTTAGCCATCCTCTAGGCTATCTCATGTTGGGAGATGTGATTCTTCTTAGCCAGCCTCTAGGCTATCTCATGTTATCCCACACTCCCTTTTTAAGGAACAGGTTAACAACATAGTGGCCATATTCAAGAGACCGCGGAATAGAAGCTCAAACTACCCTAACTAGCATGTGCATAGCTCAATAGTACTAATATTGTAGTGGAAAGTGATAAGAATAACGGTGTTCCAAATGTTCCACTTGGACCTATTACACGATCCAAGGCAAAGAAGATTCAACAAACATTCATTCTTCATCTACAAAATTGGATCGGATCAGTTCAACCATCATTTGTAGAATTAGAAGCTGATACGATTGACGGTGGACAATTGAATATTTGAACAGTTGAAGTTGGAATACTTTAAAATGTCAACCACAAGGTTTGAACTTAAATGAGTGAAGTCTAATAGATTTCAAATTTATTTCTTTAACCACTCAAACATATCAACGTTTGTTAAAAGATTTTATTGTTTTTTTCGTTTTCATTTTGCAATGGTCAAATGGTCGAAATTGACTTCTCCTTTTGGAGATTAAAAGGGATCGGGATTGAATCCCGGCCACAAACGTCTTTTGTCGGGAGACTATAAATACCCACAATATATTATGTATAAATCAGATCCGTGGATGAATATAATTCAGATCTTAAATTGAGATGTTTTCCTTAGAAATTCGAACATCATATTTGTCATTTCTAAGTTTCAAGCAATTCTTGTGGTAGAATTGCACCCGAGCCATTCAATCAAGCCTTGATAAAGTTAGATTGTGGAGTGACTCAATTTAGAACGAGGTTTCCAAATTTTGCTTCTAGATCTTCGATCATAAGAGGTAATCTAATTCTAGTCTTTTCTCTTGGTTGATCCAAATTTCGTATAAGGAGGTGTTAATTACTTTGATTCAAGGGTTCTTGCTTCAACAAAAGCTTGGGTCGTTGGGCTGAGGATTAGGGTTGCCTTATCAATTTGGTATCAGAGCCTAAGCTTACATCTTTGTGGCCGACTCTAGAATTGATTTTATCTTTCATTTCTGTTATTGTTTATCTTTTCTTTAAATTTGTCCATTTATTTTCTTGCTGTCATGTCCGCCATTATTCATCAACTTTTCACTTTATTCTCATTTTCTTCCTAAAGATCACGTTGAGATCTTGAAAAAAAAAATCTGATCATATTTGTTCTTACGATTGTGATTATAAACGATATTTATCATTTTTTGTAGATCATTTGCATGTTTATTTGAAGATCAAATAAACTTCAATTCACATCTTTTTCTTCATCCATTTAAATCTAGAATCGTTGTGTTTGATATATATTTTTTTTTTCATAATCTACGCTTGAAGATGACTTCTAAATTTCCCGAATTCTGTAAAAATGAGAGTTAAATTGTTCTTCAAATCTTCACGTTCTTTCTTTTTGGACATTTTTTTCAGTGTGCAATTATATCCAAAAATATCTTCGTGTCCCTTATTTTTTTGTTCACGTCTTTTTTATTTTGTTGTTATTTAATAATTAACTTATCTTGATTTCCTTGAATAGCTTGTTACTATCAGAATTGCTTTACCAATATATTAGCCTACTTTTATCATAATTTAGTCACTTTCCCAAACAGCCTACCTTTGTGTGTATAAACACGAGTGTCCCTGAGTGTAAAATCAGTTAGTTGAGTGTGTGAGGTCCTAAACATATTCCACTATTGTTTGTACAATCATGAACCAAGGCAGAGAAAATGGAGGGGAGATCAATGAAGCTAAGTGGAGAGAAGTATAGGTCGGAACAATTACTCGTTTGAATCAAGTTATTAGTACATTGACAGACCGAATGGAGCGAATTGAAATAGCCTTAGGTAATCTTCAAAGGAAGGAAGTACTCTTGAATGAAGGAGTTGAAATGAAGAAGATGACAAGGTCACTCTTTTAGCGGGACATAGTCCTATGGGAGCGAGAGATGTCGATCTAGGGAGAGGAAGAGTCAGAAGAAGGGGTAGAGAAATTTTAGCACCAAAAAGAATTGAGAGGTAGTACCAGTATGAGAGAGAAAAAGAAAAAGGAGTCGAGGGAGTAAAGCTAAAAATTCCAACTTTCTTTAGGAGATCTGATCCAGTGGAGTATTTGCAATATGAGAGACAAATTGAGCATGTCTTCGATTGCAACAATTTCAGTGAAGAAAGAAAGTTGAAGCTTGCTATGGATGAATTTTGTGATTACGCCATTATATGGTGAACATCTTTGAAATCAGAGTGGAGGAGAAATTATGAAGAACCAATTGAAACTTGGGAGAAATTGAAGACATTAATGAGAAAAAGGTACATTCCTAAGCATTATTCTCGAGTACTCAAGCAAAAACTCTACTTTACAACAGGGATCCAAAAGTGTTGAAGAATATTACTAAGAAATGTAGACCCTTATGAATAGAGCATGTATTGATGAAGATGAAGAAGATACAATGACTAGATTTCTTGGTGGGTTAAACTGACAACTTGCTCATTAAGTGGATAGGCAAGCGTACTTTGATATGCAAGAATTGTTACCTTGCTGTCAAAATCGAAGGGCAACTAGCTTGGGAGAAGGAGAACTCCAAGAGGTATAGTATTTCAAAGTCTACTACTTTCAACACTTTGGAAAAAGAATGCAAATATTGAAAAGATAGATTTCAAAGTTGGAGGTAAGTATGATCTTGACAAAAAGAACAAAGATGAGACCTCCAAGGGTAAAGAGAAAGCGGAGGAATATAAGAAGATTCGAGAAAGAAATAGAGACATCAAATGTTAGAAATGTGAAGAAATTGGTCATCTTAGTCGTGATTGTCCTAACAAGAGAGTCATGATCCTCAAGAATGGACAAGTAGTCATAGAGAGTGAGGAAAGTGACCATGATGAGCTAGTTGAAAAAAAAATCCAGGAGAATGAGGAGGAACTAAAAGATGACCAATTTATGGCTTTATATAGCCTAAAAATGAAACTATTAAAGGCATTCCAAGAGTTGTAACCTTCATACTTTATGGTCATAATTAGCCATTAGGTAAATGTAACCTAAAGTAAATAAAATGTCTTAAAATACAATAACTCTAAATTACTCTAAATTGTAACTCACCCAAAATTTATAACAATCATACTTCATTCTTCTTCAATGTGACATGAATTAAAACATCTTTTGATAATTTTGACAATCTTTTCTTTACATCTTCGTTGAAGTATATTGTATGATTGATGTCTTTTGGTTCATATCACAAGGTGTTTAGTCAAGGGGACTCCTTGTAGTCTTGTAATTTATAATGAAAGTTGCACCAATGTCGTAAGTACAATGCTGATCAAAAGGTTGCTAATTCCAACCCAACACCATCCTAAACCTTACAAGCTTCAATGGCTCAATGACAGTGGAACAATGAAGATAACCTCTCAAGGTTTAATATCTTCTACTTTAGAAAAATATAAAGATGAAGTTCTTTGTGATGTTTTACCGATGCATGCAGGAGACATATTGCTTGGCCGACCATGGCAATTTGACAGGAGGGTTATGTATGATGGCTATTTGAATCAGTATTCTTTTGTAAAAGATGGTAGAAAAACCACTCTTGTACCTTTGAGTTCTGCAAATGTATTTGCCGATCAATTAAAGTTAGAAGAAAAAAAGAAAGAGTTTAAGGAAAAAGAGTTGAAAGAAAAACAAGAGTTGAGTGAAAAAATAGAGAAAAGTCAAAGAAAAAACCATAGTGAAAAAAAGGAAAGATTGTTTGGCAAGAGTTGGAGAGGTTAGAAGGGCAATATTGTCACAAAAAACCATCTTTATACTTGTGCACAAGGAAGGATGTTTGGTCTCTAATGATAACAATTTGTCTTTGCCTAGTATGTTTCAATCTCTTTTACAGGAATTTGATTACGTATTCCAAGATGAAGTCCCTAAAGTACTACCTCCCATTAGAGGTATTGAACATAAAATAGACTTCATTTCAGGGGCAATAATTCCTAATAGGCAAGCTTATATAGCCAACCCAACTGAGACTTAAGAAATTTGAAGGCAAGTAGAGAAGCTTATGGAGAAGGGCTATATACGAGAGAGTTTGAGTCCATGTTCTGTACCAGCCTTATTGGTGCCAAAGAAAGATGGAACGTGGCGCATGTGTGTGGATTGTAGAGCCATCAACAAAATCACGGTAAAGCATCGACATCCTATTCCTAGGCTAGACGATATGCTTGATGAATTGCATGGTCCATGTTTATTTACAAAGATTGACTTGAAATCTGGATATCATCAAATTAGAATGCATGTAGGAGACGAATGGAAAACCGCGTTCAAAACAAAGTTTTGATTGTATGAATGACTTGTTATGCCTTTTGGGCTAACTAATGCTCCTAGTACATTAATGCGCTTAATGAATCACATTTTGAGAGAATATTTAGGAAAGCATGTTGTTGTGTATTTTGACGATATTTTAATTTATTCAAAGACCATGCATGAGCATGTGGAACATGTTAAGTTAGTTTTGATTACATAGAAAAGAGAAACTTTATGCTAATTTTAATAAGTGTAGTTTTTGCATGGAAAAAGTTAACTTTCTTGGGTTCATAGTTGGTAAAAATGGAGTAGAAGTAGATGAAGAGAGTTAAAGCAATCAGAGATTGGCCAACACCACAAATGCAAGTGACATTCATAGTTTTCATGGGTTAGCTAGCTTCTATAGGAGATTTATAAAATATTTTAGCACCATAGGGGAAATGGGGAAATGTGCAAGAGAATGCATTTAATGAGCTTAAGAATAAATTAACCAATGCATCATTACTTGTCTTGCCTAACTTTAATAAAACTTTTGAAATTGAGTGTGATGCAAGTGGTTTGAGCATAGGTGCTGTTTTGATGCAAGATGACAAACCCGTAATGTATTTTAGTGAAAAACTAAATGGGGCAGCATTGAACTATCCTACCTATGATAAAGAATTATTTGTTTTAGTTTGCACATTGCAAGTGTGGCAACACTACTTATGGCCTAGAGAATTTGTGATCCACTTTGATCATGAAAGCTTGAAGTATCTTAAGAGTCAAAGCAAATTGAACCGTAGGCATGCAAAGTGGGTGGAGTTTATTGAAACATTTTTGTATGTCATCAAATATAAGTAATGTAAGGATAATGTGGTAGCTAATGCATTATCTAGAAGGTACAATCTTTTTACTTCTCTCAGTGCAAAAATTCTTGGATTTGAGCATATTAAAGAATTATATCAAGATGACCATGACTTTGGAATTATTTATGCATCTTGTCTTACAAAAATAGCTGTAGATGATTATTATGTGTTTCATGAATTCTTATTTAAGAAAAGTAAGCTTTGTATTCCTAAATGCTCTATCAGAGATTTGCTTGTAAAACAAGCACATGATGGTGGCTTAATGGGACATTTTGGGATTAATAAAACTTATAATATGTTGCATGAACACATCTTTTGGCCGAAAATGAAGCATGATGTTCATATGTTTTGTAGTCAGTGCTTTAAATGCAAAGAAGTTAAATCTAGATCACAACCAAATGGATTGTACACTCCTTTGAATGTACCTAATGAACCTTGAACTAATATATCTATGGATTTTGTTCTTGGTTTACCGCACACTAAAAATAGTGAAGATAGTATATTTGTTGTGGTAGAAAGATTTAGTAAGATGACTCATTTTATTGCATGTAACAAGACGGACGATGCAAAACATGTTGCTGACTTATTTTTTAGGGAAGTAGTAAGATTACATGGAATCCCTAGAATAATTGTTAGTGATAGGGATGCTAAATTACTAAGTCACTTTTGGAAAGTATTGTGGGGTAAATTGGGTACCAAATTGTTGTTTTCAACTACATGTCATCCTCAGACGGATGGACAAACTGAGGAGGTTAATAGAACATTAGGAGCATTGCTTAGGGCTATTAGTTATAAGAATATTAAGTCTTGGGATGAATGTTTGCCATTTGTAGAGTTTGCATATAATAGAGCAATTCATAGTACAACTCATTGTTCTCCTTTTGAAGTTGTTTATGGATTTAATCCACTTACGCCTCTTGATTTGCTTCCTATTCCTTCTAATATGTTTGGAGTGACGCAGCCACAAGTAAAGCAGACTTGATCAAAACATTGCACAAAGAGGTGAAGGAGAGAATTGAGAACCATAATTTCAAGGTTGCTTCAAGGATTAACAAAGGATGGAAGGAAATCATTTTTAAACTTGGTGACTGGGTTTGGATACATTTTCGCAAGGAGCGATTCTCATCTCAATGGAAGACAAAGTTACATCCAAGAGGGGATTTAATCCACTTACGCCTCTTGATTTGCTTCCTATTCCTTCTAATATGTTTGTGAGTGACACAGCCACAAGTAAAGCAGACTTGATTAAAACATTGCATAAAGAGGTGAAGGAGAGAATTGAGAACCAAAATTTCAAGGTTGCTTCAAGGATTAAGAGAGGACAGAAGGAAATCATTTTTAAACCTGGTGACTGGGTTTGGATACATTTTCACAAGGAGCGATTCTCATCTCAACGGAAGACCAAGTTACATCCAAGAAGGGATGGCTCTTATCAAGTCCTTAAAATAATTAATAACAATGCATATAAAATTGATCTTCCCGGAGACTTTTCAGTACATTCTACATTCAATGTTGCTGACTTGAGTTCTTTTGATGTAGGTGATGATTTTTCTGATTTGAGGATGAATCCTTTTGAAGAGGGGAAAAATGATAAGAATCAGGGTGTTCCAAATGTTCCACCTGGACCTATTACACGATCGAAGGAGAAGAAGATTCAACAAACATTCATTCTTCATCTACAAAATTGGATCGAATCGGTTCAACCATCATTTGTAGAATTAGAAGTTGATACGATTGACGAAGGACAATTGAATATTTGCACGGTTGAAGTTGGAAAACTTTAAAACCTACACGAGTGAAGTCCAACAGATTTCAAGTTTATTTCTTTAACCACTCAAATATATCAACGTTTGTTAAAAGATTTTATTGTTTTTTTCATTTTCATTTTGCAATGGTCAAATGGTCAAAATTGACTTCGTCTTTTATGGAGATTAAAGGGGATCGGGATTGAATCCCGGCCACAAACATCTTTTGAAAGAAGACTATAAATACCAACAATATGTTATGTAAAAATAAGATTCGTAGATGAATGTAATTCAGATCTCAAATTGAGATGTTTTCCTTGGAAATCCGAGCATCATATTTGTCATTTCTAAGTTTCAAGCAATTCTTGTGGTAGAATTACACCCGAGCCATTCAATCAAGCCTTGATAAAGTTAGATTGTGGAGTGACTCAATTTAGAACAAGGTTTCCAAATCTTGCTTCTAGATCTATGATCGAAGATCTAGAAGCAAGATTTAGAAACCTTTTTCTAAATCAAGTCACTCCGCAATCAAACTTAATCAAGGCTTGATTGAATGGCTCGAATGCAATTCTACCACAAGAATTGCTTGAAACTTAGAAATGGCAAATATGATGTTCCAATTTCTAAGAAAACGTCTAAATTTGAGATCTCAATTTCATTCATCCACGAATTTGATTTTTACATAACAATTTCTTGATATTTATACTCCCCATAAATGACGTTTGTGGCCATGGTTTAATCTCGACCCCCTTAAATCACCACGAAAGACGAAGTCAATTTGACCATTTGAAAATTCTAAACATTATGAAATTAAAAATCATAAAGTTTTCCACCCAACTTTGATATTTTTAAGTGGCTAAGGAGACAGACATTCTTGATTCTAATCATATTTAGTCCACTAGAAATCTATGGACCTTATCAAGATTCTGCACACGCTATCGCGTCTTAATCTTATCAAGATTCTCTAGTGCTTGCGAAGCACATGTCGCTCTTACCAATTATAATTTCCTACACAATGGAAAGCATAGAAAACGACATACATACGAAATTTTATCATAGGGGCATTTTGGTAATTTCTTCCATCATGCATAACATACTCATCCATATTGCTCAATTTGTATTTTAATCATGCATATAATACATAAAAGACATACATACAATACATACTCATAAAAAAAGCTTTTTCGAGGTCGTTAACATGTACTTTTGACCACCTAAGTTAAGGAATGCTCGCATGCTATCATGTCCTAGCGATCTCTACAAGTCAAGACAAAAATCCATCACATAACTTTACATGGAAAGATGTAACATTTCATACCTATCATACCATAACATATACCATCACAATATATCATATCATAAACATGTCACTTATCACTTGTCTCGTACCATAACATATTTCATATTATTTTCATATCATATCACAATGTGTGTGTATATATATATTTATCTGTCATTCAGGTGTTGTATCATAATCATATCGTATCGTAAAAACTTCATGGTCATATCGTTCCCTAATTTATCACAGCCTTAACATTCTTATACCTATCACAGTGATATTGTTTCATGAACGTACCTTAGTCATATCGTTACAGGAACGTATCCTAACGCTGTCGTTCTATCAATCTATCATAATCCTATCTCTTTTTACCATAACCTAACCAAATACTTTTATCAATCGATTTTGACCATATCGTTTTTATCAATCTATCCTATCCATAGCACTTCTATACGTAACCTAACCTTAACGTTTCATCAACATATCTTACTCCTATCATTACATTACGTTCAGTGCATCCTTTTCACATCCTATCTCAAACATATCATTGAACACATCGTACCATAAGTATTAACATAAAATTCACATATTATAACTGTAACGGATTAGATTAAAAAAAGGGGGGGGGTCGTTGGCAGAACTGAAAACTCTGGCGAATGCCGGAGTTTTTGCTCGCAAACGACCCACAAAGGGCGGTCGAAGGCTGGGATGCCACAGAACTCGACCCCGACCTTTAGCCACCCTAAAATGACCTGGAAAGAACAAAAAATAGAGAAAAAAATGAAGAGGAATAGAAAAATTCGACGAAACTCTGGCGAGGCCAAACCATACGAAATCGGTGTCAAAACCTCCATTTTACGCAACAAAAGTAATCTCATAACCTTTTAAACACATCAAGGGTAGATTTAGACGAATCCTATACGTTGAACACCATCGGCAAGGGAGACTGAACATTGGATTTCTGAACTTCTCCAGATCCGAGAGTGTGAGGCCTTTACAAACCAGATCTATACCAAAAATGGGGTTAGGAGGAAGAAGAGACTCGGGAACAGAGGAAAAAGGAGGGAAAAAGGACGTCGAAACAAAGTTAATGAGGAGAGAGAAAAGTCGCCAGAAAAATGCGCAGGCAATCGGGTGAAGAAGATGAAGCCCGCAACCCGAAGATGGCAAGAACATTGTTTGAGATTCGAATCACTCCACCAGCAAGATCGATCTTGTCTAGCTTGAATGATTCTTGTTGATCAAATATCTCAACGCAAGAAAACTTGTTTGAGATTCAAATCACTCCACAAGCAAGATTGATCATGTCGAGCTTGAATGATTCTACATGCAACCTAAACAACATAGAATTGCAAATAAACTTAGCCATTGGCTAAAGAAGAGCACAAATGCTTGTTTTACTATATTTTCCAAATCTGCTTACAAATACAACATACAAGGCTTTATATAGCCTAAAAATGAAACTATTAAAGACATTCCAAGAGTTGTAACATTCATACTTTATGGCCATAATTAGCCATTATGTAAATGTAACCGAAATTAAATAAAAAGTCTTAAAATACAATAACTCTAAATTACTCTAAATTGTAACCCACCTAAAATTTACAACAATCAAACTTCATTCTTCTTTCAATGTGGCATGAATTGAAACATCTTTTGATAATTTTGTCAATCTTTTCTTCACATCTTCATTGAAGTATATTGTATGATTGATGTCTTTTGGTTCATATCACCAGTACTCGACGGCTCCCGCAGCCCAGTCGCTTCAGCCTAAAACGCATAAGCCCAGTTATGGCCCAACCCGTAGCCTCGACCCGAGACCCGCAAGCCCAGTCCAACGCCGACACGCCCAGCCCAGCCCACCTACATTTTTCCTTCAGTCGGGCCGACCTGTCACCCGCGAACGACCTATCACCCGCGATCGACCCAAAACCTACGAACGACACGAGACCCGCAAGCGATCCGATAACCCGCGCCTCGACCCGAGATCCCCGCATACGCGTCGCCCTCTGATTGTGCCACGTGGCACGTCTACAGTGCGGCTCCCCTCGTTCCCAATGAGTAGGATATCGTCAACGTATAACACCAGGAAAGCTACAGTAGAGTTGACTATCCTTTTATAAACACAAGGTCCGTCAACATTTTGTTTAAAGCCATAAGATTTGATCGCAGTATCAAACTTTATTTTCCAGGATCGAGATACTTGCTTCAACCCATAAATGGATCTTTTAAGCTTGCAAACCCTTTGCTCGTGATCCGATTCAATGAACCCCTCTAGTTGAGCCATATAGATACTCTCTTCAAGATTGCCATTTAGAAGGGTTGTCTTAACATTCATTTGCCAAATTTCATAATCATAAAATGTGGCAATGGACAAGAGTATTCTAATCGATTTAAGCATAGCAACAGAAGAGAAGGTTTCTTCATAGTCCACCCCCTCTCTTTGGGTATAACCCTTTGCTACAAGTCGAGCTTTAAAGGTCTGTACCTTACCGATTTAGTCTCGTTTCCTCTTATAGATCCATTTGCAACTAATAGGTTTTACCCCATCTGGTTGATCTACAAGTTCCCACACAATTGCCATTTAGAAGGGTTGTCTTAACATCCATTTGCAAAATTTCATAATCATAAAATGTGGCAATGGACAAGAGTATTCTAATCGATTTAAGCATAGCAACAGGAGAGAAGGTTTCTTCATAGTCCACCCCCTCTCTTTGGGTATAACCCTTTGCTACAAGTCGAGCTTGAAAGGTCTGTACCTTACCGATTTAGTCTCGTTTTCTCTTATAGATCCATTTGCAACTAATAGATTTTACCCCATCTGGTTGATCTACAAGTTCCCACACTGAATTGGAGTACATTGTGATATGTGGAAATCACTACAAGGGGAGTAAGATTCGGATTACCTTGTTGATCAAATATCTCAAGACAAGAACATTGTTTGAGATTCGAATCACTCCACAAGCAAGATCGATCATGTCTAGCTTGAATGATTCTTGTTGATCCAATATCTCAAGACAAGAACACTTGATTGAGATTCGAATCACTTCATGTGTAAGATTGATTCAGATTACCTTGTTGATCGAATATCTCAAGACAAGAACATTGTTTGAGATTCGAATCACTCCACAAGCAAGATCGATCATGTCTAGCTTGAATGATTCTTGTTGATCCAATATCTCAAGACAAGAACACCTGATTGAGATTCGAATCACTTCACGTGTAAGATTGATCATGTCAAGCTTGAATGATTTTACATGCATATATCCAATGGAAGGACAACGATCGTTATGCTTTGCATGATAGAATTTGAACCTAAGCATGAAGAGCTCAATTAATTTCAAATTTGTCGCATTAACCACTCAAGCACATCAACATTTGTCAAAAAAAAGCTATGTTTAATTTCATAAATTATGTAAAAGTCAAATGGTCAATTTGACTTATTCTTTGTGGAGATTAAAGGGGATCGGGAATAAATCCCGTCCATAAACATATCGGGATTGAATCCCGGCCACAAACGTCTTTTGTCGGGAGACTATAAATACCCACAATATGTTATGTAAAAATTAGATTCGTTGATGAATGTAATTCAGATCTCAAATTGAGACGTTTCCCTTAGAAATCCGGGCATCTTATTTGCCATTTCTAAGTTTCAAGCAATTCTTGTGGTAGAATTGCACCTGAGCCATTCAATCAAGCCTTTATCAAGTTATATTGTGGAGTGACTCAATTTAGAACAAGGTTCTAAATCTTGCTTCTAGAGCTTCGATCGTAAGAGGTAATCTAATTCTAGCCTTATCTCTTGGTTGATCCAAATTTCGCATAAGGAGGTGTTAATTACTTTGATTCAAGGGTTCTTGCTAAAATAAAAGCTTTGATCGTTGGGCCGAGGATTAGGGTTGCCTTATCAGTTTGGTATCAGAGCCAGGTTGCATCTTTGTGGCCGACTCTAGAATTGATTTTATCTTTAATTTCCGTTATTGTTTATCGTCTCTTTAAATCTGTCATTTATTTTCTTACTGTCATTTCGAACGTTCTTCATTATCCTTCTACTTTGTTCTCAGTGTCCTGTTAAAGATCATATTTAGATCTTGAAAGAAAAAAAAAAAAAAAAAACCTTATCATATTGTCCTTAATATATTCTTATCATTAGTCGATTTGCACGTTTATTTGAAGATCAAATAAATTTCTATTCTCATTCTTTCCTAAAACATATAAATCTGGAATTGTTGTGTTCGATCTTCACAACCATTCTCTTTGGAATTCATTTTTTTTTCAGTGTGCAATTATATCCAAAAATATCTTTGTCCCTTATTTATTTGTTCATTTCTTGGTTTTATTTTGTTGTTACTACATAATTACCTTGTCTTGATTGTCTTGAATAGCTCGCTACCATCAGAATTTCTTTATCCATATTATCTACCTTGATAAGAAATTATTAACTTTTCCAAATAGCCTACCTTTGTGTGTTAAACACGAGTGTTCCTGAGTGTAAAATCAGTAAGTTGAGTGTGTGAGGTCCTAAGCTTATAAAACTACTGTTTGTAAAATCATGAACCAAGACGAGAAAAATGGAGGTGAGATCAATGATCTAGTTGAAGAAGTTCAGAAGAATGAGAAGAAACTAGAAAATGGTATTCATTTGGCTTTTATTACAAGAAGACTTCTTAAAACTCATGATGTTGATGATCAAAGAGACAACCTATTTCACACGCGGTGTTTAGTCAAGGGGATTGCTTGTAGTCTTATCATTGATAGTGGAAGTTGCACCAATGTAGTAAGTACTATGTTGATCAAAAGGTTGCAAATTCCAACTCAAGATCATCTTAAATCTTACAAGCTCTAATGACTCAATGATAGTGGAAAAATGAAGGTAATTTCCCAAGCTTTAATATCTTTTACTTTGGGAAAATATAAGGATGAAGTTCTTTGTGATGTGTTGCCAATGCATGCTGGAGACATATTGCTTGGTGGATCATGACAATTTGACAGGAGGGTTATGTATGATTGCTATTTGAATAGGTATTCTTTTGTAAAAAATGGTAGAAAAACCATTCTTGTACCTTTGAGTTCTGCAAATGTATTTGTTGATCAATTAAAGTTGAGGAAATAAAGAAAGAGTTTGAGGAAAAAGAGTTAAAAGAAAAACAAGAGTCGAGTGAAAAAGTAGAAAAAAATAATGAATGAAAAAAGGGATGAAATTGAAGAAAAAAGGAAGAGAGAGAGTTATTTGGCTACAGTTGGAGAGGTGAGAAAATTTTCACAAAAATCGATCTTTGTACTTATGTACAATGGAGGATATTTGGTCTTTAACTATAACAACTTGGCTTTGCTGGGTGTTTTACAATCTCTTTTATAGGAATTTGAAGACATGTTTCAAGATAAAAAAATACCTCCCATTAGAGGCAATGAACATAAAATAGACTTCATTCCAAGGACTGTCATTCCTTATAAGCCAGCTTATAGAGTCAATCCAACCGAGACAAAAGAAATTCAAAGGCAAGTGGAGGAGCTCATCGAGAAGGGCTATGTAAGAGAAAGTTTGATTCCATGTTCTATACAAGACTTATTGGTGCCAAAGAAAGATGAACCTTGGCGCATATGCATCGATAATAGAGCCATTAACAAAATCACGGTAAAGTGTCGACATCCTATTCCTAGGTTAGACGATATGCTTGATTTATTGCATGATTCGTGTCTATTTATAAAAATTATTTTGAAATCTAGATATCATCAAATAAGAATGCACGTAGGAGATGAATGGAAAACAACTCTCAATATTAAGTTTGGATTGTATGAATGACTTGTTATGCCTTTTAGGTTAACTAATGCTCCTAGTACACCTATGCGCTTAATATATAATGTTTTGAGAAAATATATGAGAAAACATGTGGTTGTTTATATTGATGATATTATAATTTATTTGAAGATTTTGCTTAAGCATGTGGAGTATGTTAAATTAGTTTTGATTACACATAGAAAAGAGAAATTTAATTTTAGTAAGGGTAGTTTTTGCATGGAAAAAGTTCACTCTATTGGCTTCATAGTTAGTAAAAGTAGAGTAGCTTTGAATAAAGACAAAGTTAAATTCATTATGGATTTGCCAACACCAAAAAGTGCACGTAAATTTCGGAGTTTTCATGAGTTAGCTAACCTCTATAAGAGATTTATAAATGATTTTAGAACCATAACTCAACTATTGAATGACTTAGTGAAAAAGAATGTTATTTTTAAATGGGGAGAAATGCAAGAGAATGCACCCAATTTTCTTAGGAAGAAATTAAGCAAACCATTATTTGTTTTGGCTAGCTTTGATAAAAATATTGAAATTGAATGTGAAGTATGTGGTTTGGGCACAAGTGTTGTTTTAATTCAAGATGGAAAGCACTTAATATATTTTAGTGAAAAACTAAATGGGCCAATATTGAAATATACTACCTATTATAAAGAATTATTTGCTTTAGTTCATATATTGCATGTGGGGCAACACTACTTATGGCCTAGAGAATTTGTGATCCACTTTGATCATGAAAACTTGAAGTATGTGAAGGGTCAAAGCAAACTGAACCGTAGACATGCAAAGTGGGTGGAATTTATTGAAACATTTTCGTATGTCATCAAGTATAAGCAAGGTAAGGATAATACAGTAGCTCATGTGTTATCTAAAAGGTATGATCTCTTTACTTCTCTTACTACAAAAATTCTTGGAGTTGAGCATATTATTGAATTATATAGAGATGACCAAGACTTTAGAACTATTTATGCATCTTGTCTTGCAAAAAAAATGGTGGATGATTATTATGTGTTTCATAATTTTTTAATTACTAAGAGTATGCTTTGTATTCCTAAATGCTCTATGAAAGATTTGTTTTTTAGAGAAGCATATGGTGGTGCCTTAATGGGACATCTTAGGATTAATAAAGTTTATAAGATGTTGCATAAACACTTTTGTTGGTCGAAGATGAAGCATGTGGCATATAGATTTATGGATGATGTAAAACATGCTGCTGACTTATTCTTTAAGAAAGTAGTTTATGGATTTACTACACTTCATTTGCTTCTTATTCCTACTAATTTCCTTCTAATATTTTTGTGAGTGAAGCATTTAGATTTGATCAAAACATTTCAAAAGGAGGTGACTGAAAGAAGGTGATGATTTTTTATGATTCGAGGACGAATCCTTCTGAAGTGGGGGAAGATGATAAGAATCATGGTGTTCCATTTTTTTTGATTCGAGGACGAATCCTTCTGAAGAGGGAGAAGATGATAAGAATAACGGTTTTATGCGCGAAGAGCTAAATTAATTTCAAGTCTGTTGCATTAACCATTCAAGCACATCAACATTTGTTAAAAAAACCTATGTTTAATTTCATAAATTATATAAAAGTCAAATGCTCAATTTGACTTATTCTTTGTGGAGATTAAAAGGGATCAGGAATAAATCCCGTCCACAAACATATCGGGATTGAATTCCGGCTACAAACATCTTTTGTCGGGAGACTATAAATACCAACAATATGTTAGGTAAAAAACAGATTGGTTGATGAATGTAATTCAGTTCTCAAATTGAGACGTTTCCCTTAGAAATCCGAGCATCATATTTGCCATTTCTAAGTATCAAGCAATTCTTGTGGTAGAATTGCACTCGAGCCATTCAATCAAGCCTTGATCAAGTTAGATTGTGGAGTGACTCAATTTAGAACAAGGTTCCAAATCTTGCTTCTAGAGCTTCGATCGTAAGATGTAATCTAATTCTAGCCTTATCTCTTGGTTGATCCAAATTTCGCATAAGGAGGTGTTAATTACTTTGATTCAAGGGTTCTTGCTAAAATAAAAGCTTGGATCGTTGGGCTGAGGATTAGGGTTTCCTTATCAACTGTCGTAATGGTTACTAGTTTTAATGGGTCCTGGCATATGGGGCTCCCAGAGTATGCCCACCGGATAAGGAAAGTGACCCAGCGGTGTGCGAACTAGCTGGTGAGCCCATACTCGCACATATGGGCTATGTGTAGAGTATATGGTACACATCCACAATTACCCATTAGGACAGCACCGTAGGGAAAACGAAACGAAACGAAACGAAACGAAAGATAGGTCCCATCATTTTATTGCATGTGATTGTTGCATTTAACCCCAATAGTAGGGTCACTTACTGAGTATTTCTTTAAATACTCAAGCCATGTGCTACTATATTTTTCAGGTTAAGGCAAGACATTCCTGTACGGCAGACGACGACATCGCAACTCGAGATCATGGCACATGCATAGGATAGTGGTATTTATTTTCTTAGACTTAGGCTAGAATAGGATGTTTTAAACTTAAACGCTTATTTATTTTATTTCGGGTCTTTTGTTGTGTCGTTTTAAAGATGTTTTCGAAAGACGTAAGTCCATGGCTGTGTTTTAAGTTAAAGGTTATGTTTTATGGAATTTAAATGAAGTATTCATCATTCAATGTTTATGGTACGTATACAGTAGCGACCTTAAATTAAGCGGAAAATTTTGGGTTCAATGTTTATGGTCTTTCGCATTTAATGTTTCGTTCTTCATTATCTTTCTATTTTGTTCTTAGCATCCTCTTAAACATCCTATTAAGATCTTGAAAAAAAAAAATCCTTATCATATTTCTCTTAATAAATTCTTATTATTAGATCATTTCCACGTTTATTTAGATATCAAATAAATTTCAATTCTCATTTTTCCCTAAAGCATATAAATGTAGAATTGTTGTGTTCGATCTTCACGACCATTCTCTTTGGAATTCTTTTTTTCAGTGTGCAATTATATCCAAAAATATCTCTGTCTCTTATTTGTTTGTTCACTTCTTGTTTTATTTTGTTGTTATTTCATAATTAACTTATCTTGATTGCCTTGAATAGCTTGCTACTATCAGAATTTCTTTACCCATATATTAGCCTACCTTGATCATAATTTAGTCACTTTTCCAAACAGCCTACCTTTGTGTGTATAAACACGAGTGTCCCTGAGTGTAAAATCAATGAGTTGAGTGTCTAAGGTCCTAAACATATTTCACTACTATTTGTACAATCATGAACCAAGATGAGGAAAATGGAGGGGAGATCAATGATCTAGTGAAAAAGTCTAGAAGAATGAGGAGGAATTAGAAGATTGGATTCATTTGGCACTTATAACAAACAGACTTGTTAAAACTTAAGTTATGGAGAATGATGTTGATGATCAAAGAGACAACTTGTTCCACATGCGGTGTTTAGTCAAGGGTACTGCTTGTAGTCTTGTCATTGATAGTGGAAGTTGCACCAATGTTGTAAGTACCATGTTGATCAAAAGGTTGCAAATTCCGACCCAAGATCATCCTAAACCTTACAAGCTCCAATGGCTCAATGATAGTGGAACAATGAAGGTAGTTTCTCAAGCTTTAATATCTTTTACTTTGAGAAAATATAAAGATGAAGTTCTTTGTGATGTGTTACCAATGCAAGTTAAGGATATATTGCTTGGCCGACCGTGGCATTTTGATAGGAGGGTTATGTATGATGGCTATTTGAATAGGTATTCTTTTGTAAAAGATGGTAGAAAAACTATTCGTTTACCTTTGAGTTCTGCAAATGTATTTGCTGATCAATTAAAGTTGGAGGAAAGAAAAACAAGAGTTGAGTGAAAAAATAGAGAAAAATCAAAGGGAAAAAAACAAGAATGAAAAAAGGAATGAAATTGATGAAAAAAGGAAGAGAGAAAGAGTTATTTGGCTACAGTTGGAGATGTGAGAAGGTTTTCACAAAAATCGATTTTTGTACTTTTGTACAATGGATGATTTTTGGTCTCTAACTATAACAACTTGGCTTTGCCGGGTGTTTTTCAATCTCTTTTACAGGCATTTGAAGAAATGTTTCAAGATAAAGAAATACCTCCCATTAGAGGTACTGAACATAAAATAGATTTCATTCCAAGGATTGTCATTCCTTATAAGCCAGCTTATCGAGTCAATTCAACCGAGACAAAATAAATTCAAAGGCAAGTGGAGGAGCTCATGGAGAAGGGCTATGTATGGGAAAGTTTGAGACCATGTTCTATACGAGACTTATTGGTGCCAAAGAAAGATGAAACTTGGTACATATGCATGGATAATAAAGTCATCAACAAAATCATGGTAAAGTATCGACATCCTATTCCTAGGTTAGACGATATGCTTGATTTATTGCATGATTCGTCTCTAGTTATAAAAGTTATCTTGAAATCTGGATATCATCAAATTAGAATGCTAGGAGATGAATGAAAAACAACTCTCAATATTAAGTTTGGATTGTATGAATGGCTTGTTATGCTTTTTAGGTTAACTAATGCTCCTAGTACACCCATGCGCTTAATATATAATATTTTGAGAAAATATATGAAAACATGTTGTTGTTTATATTGATAATATTATAATTTATTTGAAGATTTTGGTTGAGCATGTTAAATTAGTTTTGATTACACAAAAAAGAGAAATTTAATTTTAATAAGGCTAGTTTTTGCATGGAAAAAGTTCACTCTATTGGCTTCATAGTTGGTAAAAGTAGAGTAGCTTTAGATAGAGACAAAGTTAAATTAATTATGGATTTGCCAACACAAAAAAGTACACCTAAATTTAGAAGTTTTCATGAGTTAGCTAACCTCTATAAGATATTTATAAATGATTTTAGAACCATAACTGAACTATTGAAATTGAATGTTGTTTTTAAATGGGGAGAAATGCAAGAGAATGCATCCAATTTTCTTAGGAAGAAATTAAGCAAACCATCCTTTGTTTTGGCTAGCTTTAATAAAACTATTGAAATTGAATGTGATGTATGTGGTTTGGGCATAAATGTTGTTTTAATTCAAGATGGAGAGCACTTAATATATTTTAGTGAAAAACTAAATGGGCCAACATTGAAATATGCTACCTATGATAAAAAATTATTTGCTTTAGTTCATATATGGCATGTGTGGTAACACTACTTATGGCCTAGAGAATTGGTGATCCATTTTGATCATGAAATCTTAAAGTATGTGAAGGGTCAAAGCAAACTGAATCGTAGACATGCAAAGTGGGTGGAATTTATTGAAACATTTTTGTATGTCATCAACTACTTATGGCCTAGAGAATTGGTGATCCATTTTGATCATGAAAGCTTAAAGTATGTGAAGGGTCAAAGCAAACTGAATCGAAGACATGCAAAGTGGGTGGAATTTATTGAAACATTTTTGTATGTCATCAAATATAAGCAAGGTAATATGGTAGCTGATGTGTTATCTAAAAGGTACGATCTCTTTACTTCTCTTAGTGCAAAAATTCTTGGACTTGAGTATATTACCGAATTATATAAAGATGACCAAGATTTCAGAACTATTTATCCA
Source organism: Cucurbita maxima (assembly GCF_002738345.1). Lineage (NCBI taxonomy): Eukaryota > Viridiplantae > Streptophyta > Magnoliopsida > Cucurbitales > Cucurbitaceae > Cucurbita > Cucurbita maxima. The sequence goes on along the minus strand of NW_019272126.1, from coordinate 190,511 downwards.
TCTTGTCTTGCAAAAAAAAAGCAATGGACGGTTATTATTTGTTTCATAAATTTTTTATGCTTTGTATTCCTAAATGCTTTATAAAATATTTACTTTGGAGAGAAGCACATGGTGGTGCCTTAATGGGACATCTCAGGATTAATAAAGTTTATAAGATGTTGCATAAACATTTCTTTTGGCCGAAGATGAAGCATGATATCCAAAAGTTTTGTAGCAAACCTTGGACTAATATATCTATACAATTTGTTCTTGGTTTACTGGACACTAAAAATGGTAAAGATTGTATTTTTGTTGTGGCTGATACGTCATTTTATTTCTGAATCAAGGACGAATCCGATTAAAAAAAATATGTCAACAACAGAATTCGAACCTACATGCAGTAAACTCAATTGATTTCAAATCAAATATGTCGCATGAGCCACTCAAGCACATCAACATTTGTTAGAAAAAATTATGTAAAAGTCAAATGGTCAATTTGACTTATTCTTTTGTGGAGATTAAAGAGGATCAGGAATAAATCTCATCCACAAACGTCTCGAATAAATTCCGTCCACAAACGTCTCGAATAAATTCCGTCCACAAACGTCTTTTGTCGGGAGACTATAAATACCCACAATATGTTATGTAAAATTCAGATTCGTGGATGAATGTAATTCAGATCTCAAATTAAGACATTTCCCTTAGAAATTTGAGCATCATATTTGCCATTTCTAAGTTTCAAGCAATTCTTGTGGTAGAATTGCACCCAAGCCATTCAATCAAGCCTTGATCAAGTTAGATTGTGAAGTGACTCAATTTAGAACAAGGCTCCAAATCTTGCTCCCAGATCTTCGATTGCAAAAGGTAATCTAATTCTATCTTATCTCTTGGTTGATCCAAATTTCATATAAGGAGGTGTTAATTACTTTTATTCAAGGGTTCTTGCTAAAACAAAAGCTTGGATCGTTGGGCTGAGGATTAGGGTTGCCTTATCACCTAGTACAAGGTAAAATACCTTAGACCCAGCCTCCTATGACCATAATTCTAGATGACAAGCATGCCTCGGTGGAGAGCACGTAGTAGGCCTAGACAGTATAGAAAATGCCTTGGTACAAACCACATAAGTAGACCCAAGCAATATTGTTCATACAACCAAAGACGATTACTATAGGAATTAAACACCCCTCAAGCAAACCATTACCTCAACTGAGTTTTGGTTAAGTTGGGAATTTGCGAGATAAAATCCACCAATAATGAGAATGAAGTGATGGAAGTCATGACTTCAAGGTTTGGTTGGAGTCTTCACGAACTAAGTTCACGTTTATGGACTTCCAAAAGTGTGATGTGCTCTTTATGCCACTAATGAGATATGGGGTGTAGGATATTCCTATTGATGGATCACCTCAGGGATGACAAGTCGTTTTGGACCTAATGGATGACAATTCTTATTTGAAACTATAGTTATAGAATTTTTTTAACTTGTTTGTTCTACATCACCTTAAAATTTCTAAGGTCCTCGTAAAAAGTTTGAAAGTTCAACTTAAAAAAATAAATCAGGAATTTAATACCTTGAGTGCTATACCATATGTAATTCATGAATTGCTTTCTCTATTTTATATTTTCTACCGGAAAGTATGCATATTTTGCTGTCCATTTTATGAAAGAGTTTTAAAAAACAATCAAATATTATTTATTCTTGGGCTAGTAACTATTATCTATTCGGAGGAATTTTGTTATTGAAAATCTAATAAATCTCTAAAATTATCCCAAAATTAACCTTAAATTGTGTTGCATAACTGAAATTAGTTAAATGATTAAGTTTTTAACCGTTTTTAACCACCATAGCATGCATTTACATAGTTTCTTGCATGTATTATAAGTATGTATATTTATTCACATGTCCAACACAAATTGGTAGTTAAGCTAAAGGTTGATTAGGAAATGATAAAGAATATTGTCGTTTTCTTTCTTTTCACGGTGGCTTTAGTGGGGGCTGAGGTTCCAAGGGTCGCGTTACCACCACCAGGACCTTCTAGATATTACATTCATGTGGTTAACGGGCTAAGCAAACTTGGGTTGCTTGTGCATTGTCAGTCTAAAGACGATGACTTGGGGTATCATCGTTTGCTTAATCATGGAGATGATTACCAATGGAACATCAAGGTTAACTTTTGGGGAACAACCCTCTATTGGTGCAAATTAGAGACGCCACATGCATCTGTCTCTTTTGAAAGTTTTTGGCCTGAAACACAGCACTTATGGCTCCGTGATAGGTGCAAACATGGAACTGTAGGAACTTGTATTTGGACGGCTAAAGATGATGGAATTTACTTGAGAAACTTTCTTGCTAATGTTGATGAATTGATACACAAGTGGATCTAAGATAGAGAAGCTTTATTATCTCCTTTTGGTGGAATTATCCTTGAGGAACAAATGAAAAATAATGGGATAACACAAAAAGGTTGTTGTTGTTGTTTACTTTTTTTTTTTTTTGTATGAAATTTATTTGATAATGAAGTGTATTGTTGTTCTCCAAAATTTTAAATTATGAAGAAAAAAAAAATAAATTTGTATACGAATACAAGTTTTCAAAATTGTAATATTGTTTTTTATTAAAACTAAAAAAATAATGATTTTTAGTGACCAATCTTAGTGAAAGTTTAGAATAATAAAATCTAAAATAGGTATTAAACGCTCATGTTGCTACAATCTTCACATCGATTTTAAAATAGCATGGTAGGCACAATCCTTGAATTTCCATATATCTTATTAAAAGTTTCACATTTTATATTGTAGTTCCACAATCTTTCTTGATGTCCGATCTTCAAGAATTTGGATCTCTGACCAAAACTAAAAATATGAAAAAGCAAACAAAAAATGAAAAGTAAAATAAAATAAAACATGAAAATTAAATAAAATATAAATTTAAATGGAGATAAACAACACTAAAATTAAATACAAAATAATATTTAATTACAACACTAAAATTAAATAGAACTCTGTTAGACATGGTTCGGTCTATGATGAGTTTCGCTCAATTACCTGATTCGTTTTGGGGATATGCAGTGGAGACTGATGCATACATTTTGAACATGGTTCCTTCTAAGAGTGTTTCAGAAACACCTTATGAGTTATGCAGTAAAGGTAGTTTACGTCACTTTAGAATTTGGGGATGCCCAGCACATGTGTTGATGCAAAATCCTAAGAAATTAGAACGTCGTTCAAAACTATGCCTATTCGTAGGCTATCCCAAAGAGACGAACGTCGTTCAATCTTTGCTCTATTTAAAATTTTGGGAGGTGAGAATATGATAGCTTCATTTATGTAAATGAGTGTAAAAAGAGTGGCCTAAAAATTCCTTGAGTGTATACTCATGAGAGAGTGTTGTGAGGTCCGTCGTATTTCCATATCTTATTTTTTGCAGCAAAGTTTCACAAATAGGTTTGAGGACGAATCCTCTTGAAGAAGTCAAGAATGATATGAACCAAGAGACATCAATCATACAATAGGCTTCAATGAAGATGTGAAGAAAATATTGTTGAAATTATCAAAAGATATTTCAGTTCATGGCACATTGAAGAAGAATGAAGTTTCATGTTATAAATTCTGGGTGGATTACATTTTAGAGTAATTTAGAGTTATTGTATTTCATTAATGTATTTTAAGACTTTTTATTTGCTTTAGGTTACAATTAAGTGAGCCAGGTAAGTGACTTTACTATCGGCATGGTTATATTTGATGTTGACACATGCCCTGTGGTTCTGCACGTGTCATATATATTGATATGTGTGAATTGTCTGTGGATCGATATGCTTCCTATATGTTATGTTATGTTATGACATGTGGATTGTATGATAATAATTATGGTACGATGTGCTCAAGGATATGTTTGAGATAGGATACGAGAAGGATGCACAAAACGAAATGTAACGATAGGAGTAAGATACGTTCATGAAACGTTAAGGTTAGGTTACATACCGGAGTGCTATGGATAAGAGAGATTAATGAAAGAATACGGTTAGGTTAAGGGTAGAAAGGGATAGGTTTGTGATAGATTGATAGAACGATAGCGTTAGGATACGTTCTTGTGACGATATGACTATGAAGTGTTTAAGTTTGTGATAGATTGATAGAACGATAGCGTTAGGATACGTTCTTGTGACGATATGACTATGAAGTGTTTACGTTATGACTTGTTTATGATATGATACATTGTATACTAGATTATTGTGCTTAAGTATGTAGTCATGTGAATACGTTTGAGTGGCTAAAGAAATAAACTAGAAATTTATTAGGCTTCACTCGTGTAGGTTCAAACCTTGTTGTTGACATTTTTTTTTAATGTTTTCCAACTTCAACCGTGAAAATATTCAATTGTCCTTCGTCAATTGTATCCGCTTCTAATTCTACAAATGATGGTTGAACCGAACCGATCCAATTTTGTAGATGAAGAACCAATTTTGTAGGTGAAGAATGAATGTTTGTTGAATCTTCTTCGCCTTGGATCGTGTAATAGGTTCAGTTGGAACATTTGGAACACCATGATTCTTATATCTTCCCCCTCTTCAAAAGGATTCGTCCTCGAATCAGAAAAATCATCACCTACATCAAAAGAACTTAAGTCAACAACATTGGAAGTAGAATGTATTGAAAAGTCTCCGGGAAGATCAATTTTATATGCATTGTTATTAATTATTTCAAGGACTTGATAAGGGCCATCCTCTCTTGGATGTAACTTTGTCTTCCGTTGAGATGGGAATCGCTCCTTGCGAAAATGTATCCAAACCCAGTCACCAGGTTTAAAAATGATTTCCTTCCGTTCTTTGTTAATCCTTGAAGCAACTTTGAAATTTTGGGTCTCAATTCTCTCCTTCACCTCCTTGTGCAATGTTTTGATCAAGTCTGCCTTACTTGTGGCTACATCACTCACAAACATATTAGAAGGAATAGGAAGCAAATCAAGAGGTGTAAGTGGATTAAATCCATAAACAACTTCACAAGGAGAACAATGAGTTGTACTATGAATTTTCTATTATATGCAAACTCTACAAATGGAAAACATTCATCCCAACACTTAATATTCTTAGAAATAATAGCCCTAAGCAATGCTCCTAATGTTCTATTAACCACCTCAGTTTGTCCATCCGTCTGAGGATGACATGTAGTTGAAAACAACAATTTGATACCCAATTTACCCCACAATACTTTCCAAAATTGACTTAGAAATTTAGCATCCCTATCACTAACAATTATTCTAGGGATTCCATGTAATCTTACTTCCCTAAAAAAATAAGTCAGCAACATGTTTTACATCGTTCGTCTTGTTACATGCAATAAAATGAGCCATCTTACTAAATCTGTCTACCACAACAAAAATACTATCTTTACCCTTTTTAGTGTGTGGTAAACCAAGAACAAAATCCATAGATATATTAGTCCAAGGTTCATTAGGTACATTCAAAGAAGTTTACAATCCATTTGGTTGTGACCTAGATTTAGCTTCTTTGCATTTAAAGCATCGACTACAAAATTTATGAACATCATGCTTCATTTTCGGCCAAAAGAAGTGTTCATGCAACATATTATAAGTTTTATTAATCCCAAAATGTTCCTTTAAGCCACCACCATGTGCTTCTTTAACAAGAAAATCTTGGATAGAGCATTTAGGAATACAAACCTTACTTTTCTTAAATAAGAATTCATGAAACACATAATAATCATCTACAGCTGTTTTTGTAAGACAAGATGCATAAATAATTCCAAAGTCGTGGTCATCTCGATATAATTCTTTAATATGCTCAAATCCAAGAATTTTTGCACAGAGAAGTAAAAAAATTGTACCTTCTAGATAATGCATCAGCTACCACATTATCCTTACCTTGCTTATATTTGATGACATACGAAATGTTTCAATAAACTCCACCCACTTTGCATGCCTACGGTTCAGTTTGCTTTGACCCTTAAGATACTTCAAGCTTTCATGATCAGAGTGGATCACAAATTCTCTAGGCCATAAGTAGTCTTGCCACACCGTGATTTTGTTGATGACTCTACAATCCACACACATGCGCCACGTTCCATCTTTCTTCGGCACCAATAAGATTGGTACAGAACATGGACTCAAACTCTCTCATATATAGCCCTTCTCCATAAGCTCCTCTACTTGTCTTCAAATTTCTTTAGTCTCAGTTGGGTTGGCTCTATAAGCTGGCTTATTTGGAATTATTGCCGCAGGAATGAAGTCTATTTTATGTTCAATACCTCTAATTGGAGGTAGTCCTTTAGGGACTTCATCTTGGAATACGTCATCAAATTCGTGTAAAAGAGATTGAAACATACTAGGCAAAGACAAATTATTATCGTTAGAGACCAAACATCCTTCCTTGTATACAAGTACAAAGATGGTTTTTTGTGAGAACATTGCCCTTCTAACCTCTCCAACTCTAGCCAAACAACTCACATTCTTTCCTTTTTCTACAATTTTTTTTTTTTTTTTCACTATGGTTTTCTCGTTGACTTTTTTCTCTATTTTTTCACTCAACTCTTTTTCCTCAAACTCTTTCTTTTTTTCTCCAACTTTAATTGATCAACAAATACATTTGTAGAACTCAAAGGCACAAGAGTGGTTTTTCTACCATCTTTTACAAAAGAATACCTATTCAAATAGTCATCATACATAATCCTCCTATAAAATTGCCATGGTCGGCCAAGCAATATGTCTCCAGCATGCATTGGTAAAACGTCACAAAGACTTTCTTTATATTTTCCTAAAGTAAAAGATATTAAAGCTTGAGAAGTTACCTTCATTGTTCCACTGTCATTGAGCCATTGAAGCTTGTAAGGTTTAGGATGGTGTTGGGTTGGAATTAGCAACCTTTTAATCAGCATTGTACTTACGACATTGGTGCAACTTCCACTATCAATTACAAGACTACAAGAAGTCCCCTTAACTAAACAACTTGTGTGAAATAGGTTGTCTCTTTGATCATCAATATCATTCTCTGTAACTTGAGTTTTAAGAAGTCTTCTGGTTACAAGTACCAAACGACTCCCATCTTCTAGTTCTTCCTCATGCTCCTGGATTTCCTCTTCAACTAGCTCATCATGGTCACTTTCCTCACTATCTGTGACAACTTGTCCATTCTTGATGATCATGACTCTCTTGTTAGGACAATCACGACTAAGATGACCAATTCCTTGAGATTTCCAACATTTGATGTCTCTATTTCTTTCTCAAATCTCTTTATATTCCTCCGCTTTCTTTTTACCCTTGGAGGTCTCAGCTTTGCTCTTTTTGTCAAGATCATACTTGCCTCCAACTTTGAAATCTATCTTTTCAATATTTGCATTCTTTTTCCAAAGTGTTGAAAGTAGTAGACTTTGAAATACCATACCTCTTGGAGTTCTCCTTCTCCCAAGCTAGTTGCCCTTCGATTTTGACAGCAAGGTGTAACAATTCTTGCATATCAAAGTACACTTGCCTATCCACTTGATGAGCAAGTTGTCGGTTTAACCCACCAAGAAATCTAGCCACTGTATCTTCCTCATCTTCATCAATACATGCTCTATTCATAAGGGTCTCCATTTCTTTATAATATTCTTCAACACTTTTGGATCCCTGTTGTAAAGTATAGAGTTTTTGCTTGAGTACTCGAGAATAATGCTTAGAAATGTACCTTTTTCTCATTAATGTCTTCAATTCATCCTACGTTTCAATTGGTTCTTCACCATTTCTCCTCCACTCTGATTTTAAAGATGTCGACCATATAATGGCATAATCACAAAATTCAGCCACAGCAAGCTTCAACTTTCTTTCTTCACTGAAATTGTTGCAATCGAAGACATGCTCAATTTTGCTCTCATGTTGCAAATATTCCTCTGGATCAGATTTCCCATAGAAAGTTGGAATTTTTAGCTTTACTCCCCCGACTCCTTTTTCTTTTTCTCTCTCATACTGGTACTCCTCTAAATTCTTTTTAGTACTAAAATTTCTCTACCCCTTCTTCTGACTCTTCCTCTCCCTCGACCGACATCTCTCCCTCCCCTAGGACTATGTCCCGCTAAAAGGGTGACATTGTCATCTTCTTCATTTTCAACTCCTTCATTAAAGAGTACTTCCCTCCCTTGAAGATTACCTAAGGCTATTTCAATTCGCTCCATCCGGTCTGTCAATGTACTAATAACTTGATTCAAACGAGTAATTGTTCCGACCTGTGCTTCTCTCCACCTAGCTTCATTGATTTCCCCTCCATTTCCTCCATCTTGGTCTGGGTTAGGGGGTTACAAACCTTGCTTTTCTCTAGAATTTTCATTCTCTTCTATGTCTTAACAAAGAAAGATTTTCCAATCCTATTAGGAATCGATCTAGACTAGCTGCCATACATAAAGAGCTAAAGAGACTGGGAATCATTCAAACGCTCGGAACCAAGGGGCGTAGCTGCTATTTCACCGGGAGTGAATGAGGCTAGGGCTATTTGACACTAATCAGAATCTCTTGACCCCTATCTAGTCTAGTAAGAATCGGGGATTGTCTAAATAAATGGTAATACGCAAGTGACAACCGTCCTCTCATATAATAGATAAAGTTGTTCCGCTTGTTCTCTCTTTTCCCGAGGCAATTACATTCAAATCATTATTTTCAGTCAAGTTGGTCGTCATCACACCACTCGCTGATGCGGATCTGGGAGGCTGGGTCTTCCCACATTGAATACGACTAAGTTCTTCTTTCATTCCTCATGTTCAATTTCCCTTTGCTTCGGTGCCAACTAGGACTGGTAGCATAGTCTTCTCTTAGGCTTTCTCTTGGTGTAGGAATGGGAGCTGCACGTTAGCACTTGACTTTCTTTTCCGGCATAAGAAGTCTTGTCTCTTTACTATTTTAGCGGAATAAGCAGTCTTGCTGCCTTGGGTGTGGCACTAGTCTGACTTTGCTTTCCTAGTTGGCTATTCTTTATCTGATCTTGTTGCCAGGAAGAAGGGCATCCAACAGCCTACAGACAGAGTGATGGTGATGCTTCTGTCATATATGATGATAGTCTCTTTTTTAATTTTTGAGGAATCTGTATGTATAAATAGATTGTTTGGCTTAGTCTTCGTATCAAACTCTAAAAAGAGGTTGTTTTCTTGCAATTGAATCAAAATGAACTCTTCTTACCTCAAAAAGAGTGCAGCTAGCCTATCCATCAATAATATAGGAAAGGAGAGGAAAGACTCAAGAGAAAACCTTCCCCTGAACCTGACGAGAAAGAATCCGAATAAGATATTCTATTCCTTTACAGTGATAGGGAGACGAAACAAGAAGAAATGAAGGAGTTAGATGACAGTGTTTGAAAGACTCAAGCAAGACAAGAGGTAAAGCTAACCTTTATTTACAATAAAAGAAGAAATTCAGGAGTTAGCTGACAGGAGAGGAACGAAGTGCTCGACCGGAAGGGAGAGGAAAGAAGAAAGATTCATGAGAGAGAGAGAGTTTACGGAACTGGCTTGCTTTCACTTCTGACCGACCCACTATTGTCTTCATTCTTTCTCTTCTCCTTTCCCTTTATTACCTTCAGTGATTGTTCCTTATTCTTTCTCTTTCACTCGGTAAACTCAATCACTACTTCACGAACCAAATTTCACTCCCTCACCTCTATTCCCTCCCTTATTTCAGGAGGTAAACTGGAGGATGCTCTACTCCGAACTAGATTTCACTCTCACTCCCTCACCTCTATTCCCTCCCTTATTTTGGGAGGTAAACTGGAGGCTGATTTTGGTGAGTTATTCTTACACAGTAAACAAGGTAAAGGGTTGATCGACCGAAGTGTGTGTGTATGCATCCACTCGAAAATACCTGCAGGATGGTATTGACACAGTCAAAAGTTTGCGTCCCTTCTTTATGCACATCCATATAAATAGCCGAAGATGAACCTCCTGTCGATGATCGGGGACGACCTACAACATCTTCTTCACAATTTCTGTCTTGCTGATGCTGCCACCAAGAGTGGTGATGTTGTTGGCGAGCCCCGTGATCCACATTAAAAAATCATTGACAAATTCACCGTCCTTAAAGCGGATCTCCGAGAGCTCCTTTCGCATCTACTCAATGTTTTCCCGCACTCGCTGTACAACACCGACTCGACGGGATTTAAAGGCCCTACAACGAGGTAAAGGGTTGATCGACCAAAGTGTGTGTGTATGCATCCACTCGAAAATGCCTGCAGGATGGTACTGACTCAATCAGAAGTTTGCGTCCCTTCTTTATGCACATCCATATAAATAGCCGAAGATGAACCTCTTGTTATTGATCGGGGACGACCTGAGGGGGACAACCTGCAGCATCTTCTTCACAATTTCTGTCTCGCTGCTGCCACCAAGAGTGGTGATGTTGTTGGCGAGCCCCGTGATCCGCATTAAAAAATTATCGACGGATTCACCGTCCTTAAAGTGGATCTCCGAGAGCTCCTTTTGCAGCAAGCTCGACCTTAAAGCGAATCTTTGAGGGTACTGACTCAGTCAGAAGTTTGCGTCCCTTCTTTATGCAAATCCATATAAATAGCCTTAAGATGAACCTCCTGTCGATGACGACCTGAGGGGGACGACCTGCAGCATCTTCTTCACAATTTCTGTCTCGCTGCTGCCACCAAGAGTGGTGATGTTGTTGGCGAGCCCCGTGATCCGCATTAAAAAATTATCGACGGATTCACCGTCCTTAAAGTGGATCTCCGAGAGCTCCTTTTGCAGCAAGCTCGACCTTAAAGCGAATCTTTGAGGGTACTGACTCAGTCAGAAGTTTGCGTCCCTTCTTTATGCAAATCCATATAAATAGCCTTAAGATGAACCTCCTGTCGATGACGACCTGAGGGGGACGACCTGCAGCATCTTCTTCACAATTTCTGTCTAGCTGCTGCCACCAAGAGTGGTGATGTTGTTGGCGAGCCCCGTGATCCGCATTAAAAAATCATTGACGGATTCACCGTCCTTAAAGCGAATCTCTGAGAGCTCCTTTCGTAGCTACTCAATGTTTTCCCGCACTTGTTGTACAACACCGACTCAACGGGATTTAAAGGCACACTCGTCGTTGTAGCTCAATGACAACTCGACACCCATCATCACGGCGACGACGCGAAGGAGTGAGTGAACCTACCCACATAAATGAACTTATGTTCTGGAACAAGTCATCCTCCGTGACTGTACAGCTCTTAGACCCTCTTCCACCTCAACCAACAGCTTGTGAGACCTAAACATAAAAAAGGAAAAGGGGTGAATATACAAATATATTATGAAACTAACTTATTGGTTGGCTCTTATCTTGGCCTTGATCTAGAAAAAGACCACAAACTTAACATTGGGTTCCCGGGGTATTATTCTTGTTGTGTATAATCTTAGGTAGCTAGCTTAACCTATGCAGCGGTAACCGATATCTGAAGTTAACGTGCAACCTTAACGATTTCTCTCTATCAAGTTGGCACAGTGAGTGCTAGCATACTCATCATCCAAAGGTGGTAGTTGGTAAACCCATCCAACAACTACGAACTCCTACTTAAAAATAATTAATTTTCTCCTATCCTATGTAGGATCTTAGAGTTTTTTTTTTTTTTTTTGAAGGGTTAGAGCGTAATTTTCAAACGGGTGCAAAAGAAAAAAAAGAACATAGAAAAGAATAATTAAATAGAAAATTTGGGTCAAACTCAACCGGAAAAAGGTAATTTTTCCCCTACAAACTACTTTGAGTGAGCCTGGATAGACAGGTAAGGAAAAGAGGAAAAAAAAAAAAGAGAAAAAGAGAAAGAACTAGGGTTTTAAGAAGAAGAATTAGGAGAGGAAAATGTTAAATCTCGAACATGGAGTACCAATTGGCCAAAGATTTCTCTCTGGAACTACTCAAAGAAACAAGGAGGAGAGGTCTGGGTTTTTTCCGAGAGGATTTCACGAGCCTTTTAGGCAACTTTATTTTTTTATTTTTTTTTAAGGTTACAAATACAGTTTAAATTCCAGGTTGAGTTTTTTTTTTGTAGACTACAATGTTTTGGTGCAAGTTTAGTAGCAATCTTGCACATCTTTGTTCGAGATGTTTTCGCCAGATAATGAAGTTTGGCTTCAAGAAGAATACAACTGTTGGCTCTGCATTTGGGATGTTGATGAGAAGGGTTTTGCTTTTTATAATAGTAAAACAAAGTTATTCGATCTCATTCATTCATGGAGTTCTTAGACCAAACCATAACCTTTCCTCCACTCCACATGATATCTTTTCGTTTCTTTAGAAGTTGTGTACTTACTACAATACTTATCTAATAAAAGCAAGTCTGTTAAACGTTTGAGTTCTCAATTATACCGAGACTTTTAACTAAATAGTGCATGTATGGTAATGAAATATCCAAGTTGTTATCGAAAAATAAAATACTAGAGTTCAAAATGAATATACACGTCTCCATTTTATTAAAAAAATTGAAGCACTAAAATGAAGAAACATGAGAAGGAGACATCCCAATAGAGTTATGCAAAGTATATGATTGGCCGTTGGGAGAGAGAAAAAAGGGTAACCTAAGTTTTGGGATGTGGGTAATTCCTTGCTAAATAAAGTTTAACCTATCAAATAAATCCAAATAAATATCAAATAAATATCCTTTCATTTTTTTTTCTTAGTTTTTCTTTTAATAGCTTTTTACATAAAATTCTATCTTTAAAAGTTGTTAATATATATGTATATGGGGTTCAAAACAATCCAAATGAAAGATAAACAAATGGTAAGTTGATAAAAAATGAAGACTATGAATAATTTCAATATGATTTTGTTGTTTACTTTTGCATCAACTTCTAATGTTTCCACTTGTTTTGCAATGCAATATCCACATTCTCAATGGAAAGTGACGATTCTTAATTATCAAGACGTACCTTTACTGGCCCATTGCAAATCGAAAAACAACGATTTAGGTAAATAAGGGTGTTGCACTATGACAAATATTCAACGAGACCATATTGTTTTATGTATATCTAAATTTATAGATTTGAGAGTTTTTTTTTAACCATTGTGGTTGAATTTCAAAACTCCACAAATTTTAAAAGTATAATATCCCACATAAAAAAAAAAGAATCTAGATGGATGTTTATTTTTTATCTCAATTTCAAGGATTTAGTTACAAATTCTTTTAGGTTGGGGTTATTTATTTTTTATTTTTTTTTTGTTAATAAATATGTGGCGTGGAGAGGTTGAATGATACTTAACCTCTTCATGGATTCTTATATGGTCTCAACTAGTTGAATTACGCACAACGTATGACTATGTAATTATATAGGCTCTTATAGTTCTAATTTTTTTTTTTTTCATTTTTTCAATTGAATTTGTGCCCATCTGACATAACTTTCAGATATAGGGAAGCATATTCATCAGTTCAAACAAAAATACATTTAGGAATTGAAAGAGAATGTTCTGCAGACAACATTGTTTTGGTGCAACTATAACAGCAATTATGGGAAGTTTTCGTTCGAGTTTTTTTGGCCAGAGAAGGGAATTTGGCTTGAAGAACGATGCAACTATTCCCACTGCATTTGGCGTGCAGATGAGAAGGGTTTTTCTTTATATAATAGCAAAACAAAGGTATTCGAGCTCATTCATCCATGGAGTCCTTAGACAAATCCATCGCCTTTGCCTTACTTCACATCAAATCTTTTCTTTTCTACTTAAGTTGTGTGCTTGCCTAGTACTATTGTTACAAAATGTCGGTTAATCATTTAAGTTCTAAAATATATGAAAACATTTAATATATAAATGAGTACATCTCAATAAAATATAAAAGTTGTTATTGAAGAATAAAATATTACGTTAGCCTTAATATCAAAGTCTAGATTTTTTAGAAAACTTTCAAGCACAAAAATGAAATAAATTTGGAAGTTATACACCATTCTCGAGAATGAAACAAAAATAGAATCTTTAAAGGCCAAAAAAAAAAACGATTGCCGGAAAACACGTGTTCACACCTTATGGCGCCACATGTCGCTCTTGCAGTTAGAAACTTCTTCGGCTTATGCAGTTCAGATGGCTAGGCTCGGCTTTGCAGCTCAGAAACTAGCTTTTCGGCTTGCTAAAGGGTATTTTGCCCAATTTTTACTGTTCTAACTTTTCTAAAGCTGAAATTGACCTTGTTTATGGAAATTAAATTCAGTATAAGGTTCACTTTCTCGATTTATGTTAAACAAAGGTAAGAAATTGTAGTTTCTAACGAACAAGATGGACATTCTAATAGGAAACGACAACTAATAATGCCAAAAGAAATTTCGAGGGATGAAAAGCTAACGTACTCGAATTTATGGAGAACGTCGGCGTTAAGGCCAACCAAGTAAGTGGTCTTACTATCGGATAGGTTTAATGACTTGTTTAATGTATGACGATGACACGTGCCTAGTGGCCCCTACATGTGTCATTTATTCTTTATATTTATGATGTGTGACTATATTGTATGATGATGATGTACGATGTATGATGATGTTCTTCTGTGATTGGGTGATTCTATACAATGTTGTATGATATGATATGATTGACAAGTAACGTGATGAATTGAAATAATGAACAAACCCGATATATACACATGAAAAGTTATGATAGAATGATATGATATAAAGGAAAATGCTAGAGATGTTCTTATAGAGCATATTGAAAGGAAAAATGTTAAGGGACCTCATGTTGTTGGGTTTTATGTCCTGAAACTAATAGTTTGTAAATAAAAACATATTCTATTTTCAATGAAGTTATTATTGATGTTTATTCAGTAAAGATTGTTATTGAATAAAGTGAATTTTACGATCATTAATCCAAATCCTATAAACTAAGAATACTCTGGCTATTGTATGATTACTTGAACTATATGCAGAGACATAAGAGTGGATCAAGTTCAAGTATATAGTAAAAATGATCTATAGTACAGGGATAAGACTGAGTACCTGACCGAGTTGTCCTAGCCGTAAACGATGGATACTAGACGCTGTGCATATCGACCCGTGCAATGCTGTAGCTAACGCATTAAGTATCCTGCCTGGGGAGTACGTTCGCAAGAATAAAACTCAAAGGAATTGATGGGGGCCCGCACAAGCGGTGGAGCATGTGGTTTAATTCGATGCAAAAAGAAGAACCTTACCAAGGCTTGACATGCCGCGAATCCTCTTAAAAGAGAGGGGTGCCTTCGATCCTAGGGATACTATGGATGCGACTCACTTTTGTATATGATATAAACAATGTGATCACTAAATTGTACATATGGAGTGATCGCTTATGGATGTATATAATAAAATGATGTAAAATTCACAAGAAAAAGTGCAAGTATACACCATCACAAGTAGCAAGTAATAAGTAAATTATCGATCCCACACAGAACCTCTCTTTTGGTTAATTTTATTTCCTGGAAATTAAATGAGTTTTTGGGTAACATTCAAATGGGTGTGGGTGATTTTAACTACATAAACAAAACTAAAACAGAGTGTCACTGCCATCGAAAAATAGAAAATGATGAGAAAATCAACTATAATGAGGAAGGTTCCGCTAAGAGAGATTAAATAGTTAAGTTGTTAAGTTTTGTGGTAGATTTTAGTTCCTTTTAATAGATTCCCAAGCCCAATTCCGAGGGTCATGAATGGTGATTATTTCCATAATAGTTCTAATTTCTATTAACAAGACTCTTGAAAGAAGAATTATTCCTAACCCTTCTATTACCCTTCAAGTCTCCTTGCTATGGAACTAGAGCATTAAAGAGGATTTCATTGCTCCCTCTCTTCTCCTTAATAAGAAAACAACTATGTATGTTGTAAAGTAGCTAATTAAACACACATGTAAATCATTAACAACAACTCTTTAATAAACTAAAATCATACCGTCAACATACTTAAACTATATAAAACTCTCTCGCCTCCCCTATAAAGTTCAACTCTCCATACAAACTGAATTAAACAAAGGAATTTGCATCTTCATCATGTAAAGTTGATGGAATAAGAAAAAGAATAAGGAAATAGAGAGTTATCCCGGTTTTTTGTCGGTCGTCAATGGAAGTTCCCTCCTCTTGAGCTCTCACGTCCACCTCTTTGCCCTAATCAATCCTTATTGGTCTCCTTTTCCTTCTGTTGTCAACAATTGCTGGATTAGGGTTTTCTTCTTCTTCTCTGGTTTCATAGCAGTTCACTGCAGCAGAGGCTGCTGCTGTGTAATTCGATTTTTGTCCCCAAAGTGTGGCTACCCTCCTCTTGGTGTTTTTTTCCTTTTATATTGAGCATGAGTTCCCCTTAGGGCGTAAGTTGTCCACATAGGATGTTCCTCATTGGGTAATAAATGACCCACTTGGACTGTTGATGTAGATTTAAAATTTTCATGTTATCCCCATTTATTTCTAGATTTGCTACTCCCTCATGGTTCAGCATAAATATCTGAAATTTTACCACATAACTCAATTAAATGTACAATCAAGATCGATTTATGCCAAATCATATTTTTTTTCATGTTGGACCACAATAAATGATTTCATGCTCACTAAATATAATAAATGGGGTAATAAATGAATGGTGAATACGAGTGCAATATTAACTACAAAAAGACTTGATATGACTCTACTTTTACAGAGTTATCATGGAGACATGTGAGTGGGGGCGTCCTATGCAATGAGTATTGCATAAGATCGGACCATGAAGAAAATCACTCTCACTTTATAATACTGTTTACTGTTGAGACTGATTTTTTTTTCACTCGATGATCTGGGTAACTTGCCCTTAATTCTGAGCTAACTATGAACTCCTATTTATTCAAAATTATCCATAGATTTGTATGGGTGAGAGTGGCCCGAGTTGAACTCAATAAGCCTCCCATTTCAAGGGTAAGACTGAGTGAATAGCTGGGGACATAGGGTGCAAGATAGAATTCACTCCTACCCGCTTTTAGGGATAGTAGAGAGGTTGAGTACTGACTCTAGGTCTTGAACAAGGGGGCCCTACCCTCTCATTGGTCCGAGAGGGATTCAATTTGGTGGTTGGATCACAAATCAATTGTTCATTAGAGGATCAGTGGGACTTAAGGAAAAAGAATTAACTTTATGGGTAAAACGATAAATTGACCCAGCTCTAGTTACGAACAACCTGTGAAGGATCGACTTACTAATCATGGTTATATCAAATGTATAGAAATAAATCTATAGTGAGGGGAGTGCAACTACTAGGCTATAGTAGAGTGTTCTAGTAGTTAACAAATGTTGGTTAACAAGATTAATGAGTTCAACCGGTTAATCTTGGATCGTTGGAGCCCATGATCTATAGGTCCATTAGGTCCCTCTGCTAGCTCATATCAGACTAAACCATAGAACAGCAAGACGAGTGAGTTCGAAGTGTTCAAATTCAAATTAGGAAATATGGGCTACATATATACAATATATTTAACCACATTTTTGTTTTATTTACGAATTAAACAAAAATAGAGAATCGAAGATATTTAAATAAGATTTAAATATTTTAATCAAATATGTGTCGAAATTGATTGGAATTGGCATTTGAATTAATATTAAATATTAATTAAAAAGTTTAATTAATTATTTAATATTACTTTAATTTGAAATTTATTATTCAAATTAATTGTTTAATTAAAATGATGAAAGTCAAAAGGTTGACTTCACTTAATGGAAAAATCCATGTTAGTGGAATTTTGAGGAGTCAAAATTTGGTTTAACTCAAGCATGCATGCTTGCCACATAATCCCAAACATTTGAGTAAAATATGACTCTATAAATAGAGGGATCAAGGTACTGGAACTGCTCCGAAAAACCTTGAGAAAAACTCTCACAAACTCTCTCTTCATATATGTTAAATCCTTCCTAAGTTTAGTCACTCACTGGATTCCACAATCCCGTTCTAAGGCTGGAGAATAGTGGAGAAAACACTAATGGTGGTTTAAAACCGGTTCGTGAGTAAAAAAGAATTTGAACTACAAAAGATTAGTACTCAAACACCTTGAGTTTTAATAATTATGAACATGCTAGTTATTTACTATAATTGATGCTCTAAGAGTGCCTAACCTTTTGTATTAACACCATCACATGGTATCATTGTGTGTTCATGCATCGGGGGATACCCCTTCATCTTTTACGATGATATGAACGTGTACACTACAATACAAGGAAACAACAATTATATTTATTATAATGCTACGAAGGTCGCTATTCCTAACGGGTGTCCGACATCAACAGCTCCCAGATAATGCTCGCCTAACAAGAAAGGGGCCCAAGAGGTGTGCGAGCCGACTGGTGGGTCCATACTCGTACGTGTAGACAGTGTATAGAGCAACTTAGGATAGCTGGCTAAGAAATACAGACCGATATGATAGGTCCCACCCATGATTGTATGTGCTTGCATCTAACCCCAATAGCAGGGTGACTTGCGGAGTATTTATCAAAATACTCAAGTTGAATGGCCAATGATTTAGGTAAATAAAGGTGATGTATGATTTCAAATTTTCAACGGCACCGTCTTTAGTATATATATATATATATACGTACGTTTATATATATCTCTAAATTTACATAATTGATAGTTTTTTAAAAAGAAAAAGTTCAACTACTGAAAATATAATATACAACGGAAAAAAAAGTCATGGTCGATATTCAACTTCTATTGCGATTTATAAAAAATAATTATAGTTTGAATGTTTAATTAGAAGTTTAATACTCTAATTTCAAAAGTGAAGAATTCTTTAATGCTTTATGGTTTATTACAACTTCATATAGTCTCGGTTATTATTTTTAATTTTTTTTGTTAAAAAAAAAAAAAAGTGGCAAGTTCAAATTTTTTATCTCGTAATCCATGTATTTTTTAACTTAATTTGTGCCCCTCTAAAATAAATTTCTAATATAAGGAGCATATCCTTTCGTTCAAACAAGAATACTCTAAGAAATTCTACTTATCTAGAGTCACTACCGTCATCATAAATTAACCATTTTGTCAAGAAATTCTAGTTTAGTGGGTCAAGCGATCGATGGTACAGGTGGGCCGAGCGTTAAAGGTGGGCTTCAGGGATTTGTTTGTGGCTGTTGGGCTTCGCACTAATCGTGGGTCGAGGCTTGGGTTTGTCTTAATTTGAGTTAGGGGTTGTGATCACAGTTTACAAGAATCTGACCCAACCCAATGGATATTTTCTTCTCCACACGACTGTATGTGAATTTACCGAAACTTTTATCTCTCTTCTCAAGAGCTCCTCGCCGTCGACTTTTGGTCCCTTTTTCCTTCTTCTGTCTTTCCAACCTCTCCCATGAATTCACGAAGTCATGGATGTGACTACTGTTCCAGACCCATATTTTGTTTCAGATTTCCAAAACACAGGACGATCGTAGGAGTAACACCCAAAAATGAAGGGAATTTGCTCCAACAAGAATAAGCCGCCCATGAAAGACTCAAATGATTAAAAGGAATGAAATTAAAGGATTAGGCAAGAACAAGGGGATTCAGCAAGTCACACTTATACCCTACCAAGTAATCTTAAGGAATTAAAAGGCCTTTTTCAAAGAAATGGAAAGAGAAAAGTAACGGAAAAGATTGTTTTTTCAATTTCTAAAGAACTCTCTTAGATTTTTAATTCCTGGCCCAGAGTGAATTTCAAAAGGCTCAAAAAGGAAAAAAGGACTAAAAGTGATGAATAAATTTTTAAAAATTATTGAGTTTTTTAAGAAAAATAATAATAAAATATTCCAAATATGGTAAGGAACTTTCTACCTTTTTTATTCCTACTTACTTATGGTCTTAAGGTTATTGGAGATCTTATCATAAATAGTAACCCTACAATCATGCACCCAATAACTTAAAACCTTGGGAATACTTGACCTAAATCTTACTTGGTCTCGATAAGGCGTCCCTGGAGATGGATCATAGAGAAACCTTTGGTTCTAGTACCATTACTTTCATGACTTCATTTTTGAGCTAGAACGACGCATAGATTGCCACTAGAGTTGACTCGATAGTATAAAAAGACGACAACGTTTTTACATTAAAAAAAATAATAATAAATAATTTTAAACATAATATACAATATCTTTAAGTTATATCAAAAATAGAGTTCATAACAAAACTATGTTGACATGGATTAAGGTCTCCAAGTTTCTCAAATTTGAGTCCATGTGTTTTTTAATCAGTTAAGAGAACTAGGGCCACACCTCTGGTTGTCTTGTAAATTTCTACTCGCTCGGATTACTAGAGACATTCCATCCTAGGCTACCGTCTGGCCAAACTGATACCTCACCCTAGTCTTGATTTGTTTTATCTACCTACTCTCTATAGAGAGAATTACATATTTAATAACTTGAAGTTAATATATAGATATTCATGCATACAGTCACACGTATACTTAATGGGGCGATAAACATCCATCAAGCACTGGGAGGCCAACGATAACATCCATCAACCTTTCAGACGCATGAAGAAAAGTTCGCCATTAGAAAAATCTGAACTAGCAAGTCCTATTTTCAAATCTCTGCTTACGTTAATTTGGTAAAGTTTCATTTTAATTCTTAAATCTCGCTCGGAAGATGCATGAGCACACAATAAGCATGAGGTGCCAATATCTTTCCATTTTAATTATCCTTAATACAACTCCACTAGCGTCTTCTTCCTATCATAACATTTTTCATATCATATCTCATAACTTTTATCATATCATTTATCATTATTCATGCGTATGCCGGGGTTGTATTTCATGCTAGTTGTCATTTCTCATGTTAATCATATCATTCATCAAACATATAACTCATATTATATAGTTTTTATGCTTTCAAACACAACAATCCATATCGTGCACATATCATATCATATATCATAACAGTCACATAATATATCCCAAGAACGTTTTCAACAAATCAGATCATAGCATATCACATCATAAAGCATATCAATTTATCAAATACAACATAACAATCACATTGCATAGTATTTTCGTACTATTTCATAACGTCATACATATATGATCCATGACACGTGCAAAACCACGAGCACGTGTCATTAAATACCATACTCTTTGTGATTTTTGCTCCATTTCTCTCCCCTCGATTCTCATTGCATTTTTTATGGTGTCTGGACCGTTGTGGCTTGATTTAATGTACTTTCTAACCTCACGATGTCACTAGTCTATCTAAGTGTATAAAGATGTGGATTCGTTTTGATTTCTCAACTTCCCCAACTCTCGGATCTCGCTGATGAATTTACGATGTGTTTCTCTCTCTTCCCTAAACTCTTTCTATCGCTTGTTTGTCCTATTTTTCCATGTAGGTAGGCTTTGGGGTTTTTGGTAGGAGTTGGGGTCATGTGGGTGTCGGGTTTCTCTGGTTGGACTAGTCGTGGTTGTTTTTTCGGGTTCCTCTCTCTCTCTCTCTTCAATTTTATCTATGTTTTCCCTTTACATTTGTCTAGAGCATCTGGCACAAGATGGGGAGAAGTATGGAGTTATTTTTGGTGAGTCGTAAGGATCGGGAAGGCATGTCCAAGAATTCTGGAATCTCATTTGAATTTTTGCAGGTTTTTTGGCGACCGAGCCAAATGTGTATATATATATAAATATAAATATATATTTATTTTTGTATCGTTACAAGATCAGTCAACAACACTAGGGTCTCACCCTTTAATCGTCTATAACAAATCTTCTGTGTTCAAACTACTATAGGCGTTCAATCCTAGGTTACCATCTAGGCAAACAGATATGCTCTCTCTAGTCTTAATTTGTTTCATCTACTTACTCATCTACTTACTTTTTGTGGAGAGAATCACACATTTAATCACTTGAAGTTAATATACAGATAATCTTACTTATAGTAACAGGTATGCTCCATGGGGAGATAACATCAATGAAGGGCATGAGTTAATTTTACTCCTAAGAATTTAAACTATTTAAGCCTAATTTTACTCCTTCAACATTTATGTTCTCAAGTGATTTTATGCACTATTGAAATTGACTCCACTAGTTAATCCTAAAATAATTTAATCTAACTCAACTAGTTAAGCCTAAAATAATTTAATCTAATTCAACTAGTTAAGCCTAAAATAATTTAATTTTACTCCTAAGAATTTAAACTATTTAAGCCTAATTTTTCTTAAAGTAATTTAAATTTACTTCTACTATGCCTAATTTTACACAAATTAATTTAAATTTACTTATAATAATTTGAACGGACTAAGTTTTACTATGCATAAATACTTCACAATTAACTCTAAAAATTGAAATTAGGAGAAAATGGTTCGAACGTATCAGACAGAAGCCAAATCAGGCTAAATGCTAGCCTTGAGCCGTCAGAAAGTGTAATATCCGACTAGCTTGACCGTTCACGTGGGATGCTAAAATGGAGTGAGGGATCTCCCTTTTGTAGTGGAGGCCAACCCCCACTTCTCACCATTTTTTAGACTACCCATTTTTATTCTAATATTTTGGGAGATTAAACCAGCCCAATAAGTTTAGAATTCTTATAAAGATTTTAAATCTAAGCTATTTTTACTTGAACTTGTTTTAAAAAATTTCAACCATGTGTATGTATCAATCACAAGTTAAAAGTATCATCATTACTCACCTCAACTATTTTCTTAATTTGAATATAAAGGACATGTGCTCAATCGAATTTTCACCTCTTGATAAAATGTCTATTTTCAAAATTTTAATATCGTTTATAAATTAAAAAAAAATTATTTTTTTTTTTTTTATGGACAATGGGCTAATGTTTCTTAACAAGAGAATAATAAAATTGAAAATAGTTACTCAACACACATAGGTAATATAATTTTAACAAGAAACAAAAAAAAAAAAAATCCTACAACTTTCATTATATCTTATTAAAAGTTTCACTTGATATATTGTAGCTTCACGGTCTTTTTTGATGTCATGATCCGATTTTCGAGGCTTCGAATGTTGGACCCTACACAAAAGACGAAGACAAAAGGAAAAAAAAAATAAAAAAAAGTAAAATAAAATAAAAGATAAAATTTTGATAAAACTTTAATTGAAATAAATACAAGCTAACACTAAAATTAAATAAAAAGTTATATCCAAAAAGAAACATGGAAAAATTGGTTGGGGATATAGTTTACCGTAGAAAAAAAAAATGAAAGACTCAAATACAAAAATGAACTGATGCTCTAGAACGACCCCCTCCGTGACTGTACAACTCTTAGACGCTACTCCACCTCAACCAACAGCTTGTGAGACCTAAACGTAAAAAAGGAAAAGGGGTGAATATACAAATATACTATGAAACCAACCTATTTGTAGGCTCTTATCTATTTGTAGACTCTTATCTTAGCCTTGATCTAGAAAAAGACCACAAACTTAACACTAGGCTCGAGGGGTATTATTCTTGTTGTGTTTATCTTAGATAGCTAGCTTAACCTACGCAGTGGTAATCGATATATGAAGTTAACGTGCAACCTTAACGATTTCTCTCTATCAAGTTGGCACAATGAGTGCTAGCCTACTTATCATCCAAAGGTGGTTGTTGATAAACCCATCCAACAACTACAAACTCGTACTTAAAAATAATTAATTTTCTCCTATCTTATATACGATCTTGGAGTTTTTTTTTTTTTTTTTTAATGTCCCACATTAGTTAGGGAGGAGAACAAACCACCATTTATAAGGGGTGGAAACCTTCCCCTAGCAAACACGTTTTAAAGCCTTGAAGGGAAGCTCGAAAGAGAAATCCCAAAGAGGACAATATCTGCTAGCGGTGGATCTGGGTTGTTATGATTGGTATCAAGGCAGTCGTGGTTTTTATTCTATAGACTTTTTTTTCTAGGATAGAGAGTCGTACACCTCTGTGACTCAGCTCGACGACATGCCTCGCCGCGACCAGGTATGCAGTCTAACCTTGTTTAATAGGTTATGATATGATGTAATGCCACTAAGAACTTGATGTATGTTTTGGGTTAACGCCTTAGGGTGTTAAAAGCGAATATGCCCTCTATATGTTGATGCTAGATTCGAGTTATTGTGAGGAGGTCAAGAGGGGTCATGTTTTAGTTTACTGGCCTTAGGAAGACAAAAAGGTGATTCCGCAGAGTGCGTGACGTCCAACCTATAGAAATGTATATGAGACTTTTTAAGGCCCAGTACGAGATGATATACCTATGACCATGCCTCCCACGACAATAATTCTAGATGTCAAGCATGCCTCCGTGGAGACCACGTAGTAGGCATAGACAGTATAGAGTTGTCTTGGTGCAAACCACATAGTAGACCCAAATAATATTCATTCTTACAAGTAAGGGCGGCCACGGTAGAAATTAAGCAACTCTCAAGCAAACCATTTTCACGAGTGAGTTTGGTTAAGTTGGTAGTCAAGAAATAAGATTCACCAACAGAGAGAGTGAAGCTATGGAGGCCATGGCCAAGGTTGGTTGGAGTCTTCATAAGATAAATTCAGGTTTATGGACTTTCATATGTGAGATGTACGCCTTTATGAAACTAATGAGTCACGGGGTTTAGGATATTCCTACTAAAGATCACCTAATAGGATGACAAGTCGCTTTGGACCTTGGTGGAGAGGTCCAAGTTCAAAAGCAGTACGTGGTTATCAGGACCATGAAATTGTGTTGTAACCTATCCTCTGGTCAGGGCATGCATTCTCACAAGGTGTAGGACGTTAAACTGTCGAGATAGTCTAGTGAACCCTAGGGGTGAGAATAGCAAGAAAAAAAAAATAAAGAGCTATGGCTAGGCCTTCGTTGTCTGAAGGAAGAAAGTCCAGATGGGCGATAGTAAGAACCAACATTTGTGTTAGGTTATCTGGATTACAAAGAGTAGAACTCCAGTTTCACCCATGAGTGTAATGCCAGACTTGTGAAGCATTATCAAGTAGAGGTGGAACTTCCAAATAACGTGATTTTGGAAATTACCTGAAGGATAGTGACGTGGTGACTTGTAAACAAGTAAGACTAGCAGAGACATGATATGTCTTAGAGAAGACACTAGACGTAGCACCCTCGAAGTTCGAGGGAGGCTAGCTACCATACAAGAGTTTTGAGAGAGTTCCCTAAGATCTAGTACAAGAACTTGAAAGGTTCACGTGCTTGAAAAAGAGCCAGTGATGAGATATCACTATGAGAGAAAATGTGTCTAGCTCAATCATAAAAGATACGATAGGGGGTTAACCTAGGTGAACGTAGAGAACTTATGTAAGGATCTTTACTTCCAAAAGAATCCGTACTTGGCCTAGATGAGTATTAGTACTCAAGCGAGTTACGTAATAGAACGTCTCGCTAAGAAGAAAGTTGGGCAAATGAGATGACACTACGAGGCTATTTTGGAGTAGTAAAGATCGTCTTGATAAGGTAAGGATGTCACCAGACGTGAATTAGAGAGGAATGCATACTTAAAGCAACCTTTAGAAGCCGCAATGAACATTATGAGTTCATAGTCATGTCTTTGGGTTTAATTAACGCTCTCGTAATATTCATGGAGTTGATAAACAAATGAGGAATTCTGGATTATGTTCATTAACAACATCCTGGAGTGTTCTAAGTCTGAAGTGGGGCACGAGGAACACTTGAGGAAAGTTTTAATTCTACTTAGAACTTACCTATTATATGCTAGATTCACTAAGTACGAATTATGACTGCAAGAGGTGGCCTTCCTTGGACACGTGGTATCCAGGCAGGGAATAACTGTGGACCCTGCTAAGACCAAAGAAAAGCATGAAGATTGCCTGCAAATGGTTTTGACTTTTTTGAGAATGCCTCTAGTGTATATCAACTTTTCTAAATGTGAATTCTGGCTATGAGAAGTAGCATTTTTATGACATGTGGTCTCAAGAGGGGAAATTTTTGTGGATCCAGCTAAGGTTGAAGCTGTCATGTGGTGGCCAAGGCCGACAACTGTGATAGAGGTAAGAGGTTTTTTTGGCTTGATTAGCTACTACATGAGATTTGTCCTAGACTTTTTGAAAATGTCGGTCGCGAAGATTCATTTGACAACAAAAAAAAAAAAAAAAAGAAGAAAATTTTGTGTGGACTTCCAAGAGTTGAAAAAGAAGGTGACTGCACCAATCTTCGTAGTGTATAGTGACGCCTCAGCTAAGGGCTTGAGTTGTGTGCTTATGTAGAATGAGTAATTAATTGCGTTCGTTTCTCTAGACAGTTAAAGGAATATGAGTGGAGTTATCCTACCGATGTCTTGGAGCTAGGTGTCATGGTGTTCGCAGAGAAGTCATGGTGGCATTATCGGTATGGTGAGACTAAGTGTACACTGACCACAAGAACCTTAAATATTTTCTTTTCACTCAGAAGGAGTTGAATATGAGACAAAGGAGGTGGCTTGAGCTAGTGAAAGACTACGATGTTGAGATCCTATATCATCTTGGCAAGGCTAATGTGGTAGTTGATACCTTGAGTAGAAAGACAGCCCACATCTCTGCATTGTTCACTCAACAGGGCAAGCTTCAAGAGGAGATCCTAAGAGTTGAGATTGATTTAATAGTTAAGAATATCACTACACAACTAGCTCAGTTGACAGTACCGTCCACACTTCATAAATGCATCATTGATACAAAGTCTATAGATGCCCATCCACAAAGTTTGTGACACCCAAGAGGCTAAGATAGCTTAGGGGTTCTTAATTTCATATGAATGCGGGCTTTTATGGCAGGCATACTTGTATGTACCTAGGAATAAGGAAATCCTTAAGGAGGTTATGCCTGATGCACATGGCACGTCCTACACATTTTACCCTGGTAGTACAAAAATGTATCAGGACCTGAAGAACAGTTAATGGTGGCTAGGAATGAAAAAAAGACGTCACATACTTTGTGTGACATTGTCCCCAAGCCCCAAGACAACGCCCTGCAGGGATGCTGCAATCCTTAAGCATACCCAGTGGAAATGAGAGGAAGTGAATATGAATTTCATATCCGATCTACCTTAGACTCGACGTTGTTTTGATGTGATCTGAGTCATTGTTGAAAGACACAAAAAAAATAGCTCACTTCATCCCGATTAAGAGCACTTTTCGAGTGGATCAATTGGCTTAGTGAATGTCTAACGTCTGAGTGGGTGAAAGCCCCAAGACAACGCCTTGCAGGGATGCTGCAACCCTTAATCATACCTAGTGGAAGTGAGAGGAAGTGAATATGAATTTCATATCCGATCTACCTTAGACTCAACGTGGTTTTCATGTGATCTGAGTCATTGTTGAAAGACACAAAAAAATAGCTCACTTCATCCCGGTTAAGAGCACTTTTCGAGTGGATCAATTGGCTCAGTTGTATGTTTGAGAAATAGTTCGGTTGTATGGGGAGCCTACTCCCATTGTGTTTGTTCAGGATGCTAGGTTTATCTTTCATTTTTTTTTTTTTTTTAAGGTTTTGCAGAAAGCCTCGAGTACCCAACCTCGTCTCAATACAACTATCCATCATCAGACAGATGGAAAGATTGAATCAAGTATTAGAGGACATGCTCAATGCGTGTGTAATGGATTTCGTTGATTGATGGGATGACCACCTATCGCTCATGGAAGTTGCTTATTGCAACAATTATCAAGCAAAAATTCATATGGCTCTGTTGAGGTTCTATATGGGAAGAGGTGTTGGACACAAGTGTTTTAGGAAGAGGATGAAGCCCAACAACTTATGGGACCAAAATTAGTTCAGGTTACCAACGCGACAGTTCAGAAAATCGAATCATGGTTATTTACTGCACAGAGTTAGCAAAAGAGTTACACTGACACTTGAAGAAAGGATCTCGAGTTTGTAGTGAGCAAACATGTTTTTCTATAGGTAACGACCATGAAAGAGGTGTAAGGTTCGAGAAAAGGGGTAAGCTTAGCCTCAGTTCATAGGTCCCTTCAAAATCCTTGAGAGGATTGGGGTTGTAGCGTACAGGTTGGCGTGACCACCCACTCTTGTCGCTGTGCATAACGTTTTTCATGTATCTATGTTGAGAAAGTACACGCCAGACCCCACGCACATTAATGAGCACGAAGCACTTCCGCTTCGTGAGGATCTATCTTACGAGGAGGCCCCAATCAAAATTATATGTCGAGATGTCAAGCGATTGCGAAACAAGGAGATTTTCCTTGTCAAAGTCTTGTGGGGTAATCATCTTGATAGCAAGGCTACCTGGGAGCGGGAGGATGATGTTAGGAAGTCTTACCCTGAACTTTTTAAGGAACAACTAACTTTCGGGGACGAAAGTTCCTAAGTAGAGGAGAATTTGCAACACCCCGGGCCCAACAGGTACAGTTTGCTCTATCCTTGGGACTAGCACCTTCTTAACAATTGTGAGTTTCTATATTTTATTAGAGGACTTAGAGTGTGATCTTCATATCAATGCAGAAGAAAGAAATGCTCAAGATGCATCAAGGAACTTGGGAAAAAATTTTAAAAAAAATGGTAATGTAATCGAAATTTGGGTCAAAGTCAATTGGGGGTAAAAAGGTAAATTTGCCCCACACATACCACCTTGAGGACAGACCTGGAAGAAAGGAAAAAGAAAAGGAAAGAAAAAAATTATAGAGAGAGAAATAGAAAAGAATAGTTAGGTTTTTTTTTTTAAGAAGAGGAAGACGAAGGAGGGAGAAACACCTTAAACTTGAACTGAAGTACCTCAATCTTAGGTCTCCTACTAGAGCTACTTAGAATATCAAGAGAAGTGGTCTGAGCATTGGATCGTTCGTTTCTGGCAAGAAACGGGCAAGAACACGAGGTAAGTCCGCGACCTCTCTTGTTTCAAGATTTCACCATAGATCTGGGAGTTTTAGATGATTTAATCCTAAATAATCTAGTTGCAACACTTTAGGTGAGAAGTTTAGTAAGTTTTCTGAGGAAACGCGGCCAAAAATCGCATCGAAAAACAAAATCGTGAAACTGTCCTACTTCGGTAAGAAACTGAATTTTTTTCGCTTTTCGACTTCATTTATTAAGCTCTATAAAAAAAAAATACAATAAAAATTTATTTAGATAGGTGGACTTGTGATCTTGAATTCTTGTGAAGGAATCGATTTAATTCGAGTTACGGTTTGGAAGATAGAAAAATCCAAAATAAATAGGTTGATATAGAATTTGACCGAAATCTGAAAAATAGCAGAGATGAGAGGAAGAAGAAGAACGGAGGGGGAAGCGTGTCAGGAAGGGAGAGGGCTGCGAGTTGCTAGGAAAATGGGACACGTGTCAGACGTGGAAATGCGGAGGAAAATTATGAAAAATACTGCGTCAGATAGGGCTTGAAGACCGGCGCCCGCCACCAGATCCGTGAACCCGCGTGCGACCCGAACTCGTCAGCCGACCCGTTCCGTATTTGCCATGCGTTAGTGTGGGAAAATTCGTAGGAACCCACATTCGAACGCACGCCTTGCCTCTCAGTGGACCAATCGGCTCTCGCCACGTGGCGACACACCAGTGCGCGCTCCATGCCCTCAGTGCATCTGAACGTGCGCGTCTGTGCACATGGGGATTCCCTCTGGCACGTGGGGCGCGTGAAATAGCCTGTGAGACTATTTTTATCCCGATTTGACTTCCATTCGACTATTTTTCATCTCGGTTTTGATACTGATCTAAGTCTAACTTGATTTTGGACCTATCCGCGAACTTTCAAGAGATTTGGAGCTCTTAATTAGCCAAAAAATAAGCTTCAAAATGCACGCTTCATTCCTGTAAGTAACCATACGGATTTAGGAAGTAATACTTGTAGGGTGCGCTTGGTTTTGTATGAATGCTAGAACAAATTAACCCTCGGTGGTTAGATCTAATGATCCTCTGTACTTACAAAGTCTAATATATATATGTTGGACTTGCTGCCTTTATGAGATTTCGTACTCGATGTTTGTATGCTTGTTGGACTATCTTTCTACTGCTTTAATCAATTCATATTGTGTTGGTGGACTGGAGGATTTGTGTATCTGCACTCTGGGTGTTGATGGATGATATTGCCCCATTGAGCTTGTATGGTTGTATGTGTAGTTAATCATACATAAACTCCTCTTGAATGATTGTGTGAACTTATGATATGATTGATAAGCTATAGTGTTGTGATATGCCTAGAGTAAACTCTTGTAGGGATTGAACTTAAGATATGATTGATAAGTTGTAGTGTTGTGATATGCCTAGGGTGAACTCCTGTAGGAATTGAGTTGGGTTTAGTTAGGGGACCCTCTTGATGTTATAGTCTATGGTGTCGTGAGCGACGCTTAGAGGGAAAGACCCTTTAACCCTGGACTGTTATGGACTTTGGAAGTCATGATTGAGTGAATCTGGAAGCCAGGGCCCCTTACTCAATAGTTTTCACTACCCTTGAGATATAGGGAACCACATTAGGCCCTCGGAGTGTAGAGAGATGACCTCTTAGCCGACAGTATCTGGTATAACGTTCGAGTATGCTCCGCTTCCCTTCCTACTCCAGTGTGGAACCGTTGAGCTAGGCGAGATGCCAGTTAGGATGATGTTACTCTTCTCTTCCTACTTCGGTGTGGTACCATTGAGCTAGGTGAGACGCCAATTATTGAGGTGTTACTCTTCCCTTCCTACTCCATTGTGGTACTATTGAGCTTGGCGAGACGCCTGTTAGGGAAGTGTTACTCAGTGGTAGATCGACTACACTGCATCTGGATCCGTCTCAAGGTCAGATGTTGATCACGTGAGTGGGTCAAGGTCGCCTGCATGATGGGTCTGTCCTGTGGAAGGATATTGACCATGCAGTGACTAATTCTAACTGGGTTGTACGAGTGGTACATGTAGTTATGAGGGAGTACCTCATCCTCAAACGTTGAATACCGCTTCAAAGGTTAAGTTCTTCTGCCTTGAATTGTGTACTGAGAGTACTGAGACTCTAGGGTCTAGAGTATAGTTGGTGATTCTCTCGTTAACTTGGATGCGATTAAGAGTCTATAAGAGGTTGCTTACTGAGTATATTTTTATACTCACCCCGTTTCCCTTTTTTTTTTTTTTCAGGTACCAGTCGAGATGGGGAGTTGTTTGAGAGCTACATTGTCACAAAGGGGTGTCGTTCCGGAGCGTCAGTCCCTTGTCGGTCTTTTAGAGTCTTTTGCATTTTTCTTTCATAATTGTATTTCTCGTTTGTAATATTTAACTTTAATTTTGTATTTAATTCTAGTGTCGTCGACTCCTTTTTCTTGATTTAAATTTTATCAGATTTTCATTACCTATTTTATCTTCTTTTCAATTTTATTTGTTTTCAATTTTGTATTTTAGTCACCGATCGGTTTTTCGAAGCCTCGAAAATTGGGTCATGATAGATTGGTATCAGAGTAGTCGGGTTTTTAATTTTGTAGACTTTTCCTAGGATAGAGAGTCGTACACCTCTGTGACTCAGCTCAAGGACATGCCTCGCCGCGACCAAGTACGTAGTCTAACCTTGTTTAGTGGGTGATGATATGATGTAACGCCACTAAAAACTTGATGTACGTTTTGGGTTAACACCTTAGGGTGTTAAAAGTGAAAATTCCCTATATGTTGATGCTAGATTCGAGTTATTGTGAGGAGGCCGAGAGGGGTCATGTTTTTGTTTACTGGCCTTAGGAAGACAGAAAGGTGACAACGCAGAGTGCGTGACGTCCAACCCATAAAACTGTACATGAGACTTTTTAAGGCCCAGTACGAGATGATATACCTATGACCACACCTCTCACAACCATAATTCTAGATGTCAAGCATAACTTCCTTGCAGATTCACAAAGAACGAATTATGACTGCAAGAGGTGGCCTTCCTTGGACACGTGGTATCTAGGCAGGGAATAACTGTGGACCTTGCTAAGACCAAAGTAGAGCATGAAGATCGCCTGCAAATGGCTTTGACTGTTTTGAGAATGTGTCAACGTTTCTAAGTGTGAATTTTGGCTTTGAGAAGTAGCATTTTTATGACATGTTGTCTCAAGAGGGGAAATTATCGTGGATCCAACTAAGGTTGACGCTGTCATGTGGGTGCCAAGGCCGACAACTAGAGGTAAGAGGCTTTTTGGGCTTGATTGGCTACTACATGAGATTTTTCCAAGACTACTCGAAAATGTCGGTTGCGATAACTCAGTTGACAAAAAAAAAAAAAAAGGAAAATAAAAAAAGACTACTCGAAAATGTCGGTTGCGATAACTCAGTTGACAAAAAAAAAAAAAAAGGAAAATAAAAACCTTGTGTGGACTTGAGATTGTGAAGAGAGCTTCCCAGAGTTTAAAAAGAAGTTGGTGACGGCACCATTCTTTGTAGCGTATAGTGACGCCTCAGCTAAGGGCTTGAGTTGAGTGCTTATGCAGAATGAGAAATTAATTACGTTCGTTTCTCTAGATATTTAAAGGAATATGAATGGAATTATCCTACCGATGACTAAGAGCTAGCGGTCATGGTGTTCGCACAAAAGTCATGGCAGCATTATCGGTATGGTGAGACTAAGTGTACACTGACCACAAGAACCTTAAATATTTTCTTTTCACCCAAAAGGAGTTGAATATGAGACAAAGGAGGTGGCTCGAGCTAGTGAAAGACTACAATGTTGAGATCCTATATCATCCTAGCAAGGCTAATGTGGTAGCTGATACCTTGAGTAGGAAGACAGCCGACACCTCTGCGTTGGTCACTCAACAGAGCAAGCTTCAAGAGGAGATCCAAAGAGCTAAGATTGATTTAGTAGTTAAGAACATCACTGCATAACTCGCTTAGTTGACAGTACAGCCAACACTTCGTAAATGCATCATTGATGTAAAGTCTATAGATGCCCAGCTCCACAAAGTTTGTGACACCCAAGAGGCTAAGATATCTCAGGAGTTCTTAATTTCATCTGAATTCAGGCTTTTGTGGCAGGGATACTTGTGTGTACCTAGGGATAAGGAAATCCTTAAGGAGATTATGCCTGAAGCATACGACACGTTCTACACATTTCACCCTAGTAGTACAAAAATGGATCAGGACCTGTATAACAGTTAATGGTGGCTAGGAATGAAAAAAAGACATCAAAGATTTTGTGTGACATTGTCTAACGTCTCAGTGGGTGAAAGCCCCAAGACAACGCCCTGCAGGGATCCTACAACCCGTAAACATACCCAGTGGAAGTGAGAGGAAGTGAGTATGAATCTCATATCCGATTTACCTAAGACTCGACGTGGTTTTTTTTTTTTTAAAGGTTTGCAGAAAGCCTCGAGCACCCAACCTCATCTCAATACAGCCATCCATCATCAGACAGATGGACAGATGGAAAGGTTGAATCAAGTATTAGAGGACATGCACAGGGCATGTGTGATGGATTTCGGGGGTTCATGGGATGACCACTGATCCCTCATGGAAGTTGCTCATAGCAACAGTTATCAAGCAAAAACTCATATGGCTCCATTGAGGTCCTATATGGGAAGAGGTGTCGGACACCAGTGTTTTAGGAAGAGGATGGAACCCAATAACTTATGGGACCGAAATTAGTTCAGGTTACCAACGCGACAGTCCAGAAAATTGGATCATGGATACTTACTGCATAGAGCTGGCAAAAGAGTTACGTTGACACTCGAAGAAAGGATCTCGAGTTTGCAGTGGGCGAACATGTTTTCCTGTACGTAACGCCCATGAGAGAGGTGTTAAGGTTCGGGAAAAGGGGTAACGCTTAGCCTGGTTTATAAGTCCGTTCGAAATCCTTGAGAGGATTGGTGCTGTAGCGTACAGGTTGGCGTGACCACCCCCTCTTGCCGCTGTGCATAATGTTTTTCATGTATCTATGTTTTTCATGTATTTAAAACTGAGTTTTTTTGATAATTGTAAATATTTACTTGCCATTTGCAATCTGGTAAATGCCAATTTTCCCTACAGCTTGTCCGTTTGATCCTGCAAAACATGTATAGCGCTCTTCCGCTGAGAAATGCCCTCCTTTTGTCTTCGCCTTGTGGTCCCAAACCGAGACATATGGTTTTGGTACAGAAAAGAAATGTCACCAAGGGGCAGGTAATTTGCATTGCAGTATTATACAAAAATGGCGCAATTCTGTCCCACTCGAAAAAGTGATTAGCCACCACTCGAAAAAGTCGATTTTCCACCACTCCAAAAAGAGGATACGGTACCTGCTAAAGTATTCTCGATACACCACCACTGCAAATGGGAGTACTTTTTCTATAAAGCCCTATCCTAAAGCAAGAATCTGTCATTGCGAAGTCAGCTATGATGTAGAGTAACCCGAAGGTCAAGACGAAGCCTCAGACGTCATGTAGCCGACTCCAACGGATTGGTGTGGTATATCACCCGTTTATCTTCTCATTCTCAGCCATGGTATTGACTGCATAACTCTTCCGGCAAGAATTATAGCGCCTGTTCAATTTGTGTGCAGGTGTCTCAACCATGTGAAGATCCAGTCTCTTGTGTTAATATTAATGCTTGATTCTAAAGCAAACAATAAGATAACACCCAAGCTACAAGTCAGGAACGAAGTGCTCGACAGGAAGGGAGAGGGTTGAAGACGCTCGACCAATGGGACAGGAACGAACGCGCATCCTACTTCCATTCTTGTTGATGCTCACACCAGGAGAAAGGTTGTTTTTGGTCCGCTATTTCCAATAAGTCTTGAAAAAGGAAGATGTGGCACAATTCGTTTTGTTAAAAAGTCCTTATTTCATGCCGTTCGTGTTTTCTAATACCCTTAATATAGGGTAGGGCATGCAAGATGCAAATTGGTATGGAATATGGTGAATAAGCGATCTTAGTATGGTTTTGCCCAGAAAGAAAAGCATGCATTGGCAAACAGAATTACAAAGAGTAGGGAAAGGAAGTGGAAGACTAAGAAAAGTAGGAAATCAAAGTCACCTCATTCTGCCAAAGGAAAGTCAGAACGGAACTGCAAATAGCGAGAGAGACCCTAGCCAACTATCTTTCCCTTGCTTGCTGGTGTCAGGTTTTCGGGAATTGAATCAATAGTCGACGGTTAGAGTCTTCATTTTTTTAAAATATTTAAATTTAATTTTATTGATGTTTAATCATTTGGATTTTGGTTCATTATATAGCACAAAAATAAATAAATTAATACTTGTTTTGAACCAGCTGTTAAAGCAGTTTGAGAAGGTGATTTAAGGTTAATATCTATTATAAAAATTAATTTCTATGAACGTTTTGAGGTTGGATATCATATTTGTTGCATAGTTGTAAATATCATTTCTTTTTTATTTGCTATTTTTTGTGGAGATGGAAAAACAAAGTTGGGGTAAACACAAACTAGACAGTTGAATTTTCTATATTTTCTCCTTAATTACTAGAGTTATAAATGGTTCTTTTAACTATGTTTATCAATTTTTTATTTAGGTTAAACGAGAAGAAAAACAGATATGTTAATAAGGAGAGAATCAAAACAAAATCAAAATTTAAAAGGCGTGGTCTAATGTTCAAACATACAAATTCGTCGCTAGTCGATATTGTCCGCTTTGTCCACTTTGGCACCTTATGTATCATCGTCTATGTAACACCCCGAGCCCAATAGGTACAATTCGCTCTATTCTTGTGACCAGCACCTTCTTATCCATTGGGAGTTTCTAAATTTTATTGGAGGACTTAGAGTGTGATTTCCATATCGGTCCAGAAGAAAGAAATGCTCGGGATGCATCAAGGAACTTGGAAAAAAAAATAAAAAAAAATGATAATGTAATCGAAATTTGGATCGAAGTCAATTAGGGTAAAAAAGTAATTTTGCCGCACACATACCACCTTGAGGGGGGTCGGGAGACTTGGAAGAAAGGAAAAGAGAAGGAAAAGAAAAGAAAAGAAAATAATAATAAATAATAAAGAGAGTTAGAGAAAGGAAGAGTTAGGGTTTTTTAAGAAGAGGAAGGAGGGAGAAATGCCCAAACCCAAACTGAAGCACTCTCAATATTAGGTCTCCTACTAGGGCTAATCAGAGTATCAAAAGGAGTGGTCTGAGCGTTGGATCGTTTGTTTTTGGCAAGAAACGGGCAAGAACACGAGGTAAGTCTGTGACCTCTCTTAGTTCAAGATTTCACCATAGATCGGGGAGTTTTAGATGATTTAGACCTTAATAATCTAGTTGCAATAATTTAGGTGAGGTGTTTTGCAAGTTTTTAAAGGAAACGCGGCCAAAAATTGCGTCGGAAAACAAAATTGAGAAACTGTCCTACTTCGGTAAGAAACTGAATTTTTCTCAGTTTTCGACTCCATTTATTAAGCGTTGTGAGTATCAAAAAAATACAATATAAATATATCTGAATAGGTGGACTTGAGATCTTGAATTCTTGTGAAGGAATCGATTTAATTTGAGTTACGGTTTGGAATATAGAAAAATCTAAAATAAATAGGTTGATATAGAATTTAACCGGAATCTGGAAATTGGATGAACTCAGGCAACCTGCGACGGACACGCTGCCGCCGGAAAGGGAGGGCACGCATCGAGAAATTGGTGGAGAGACGCGTCTGATGCCTCTGCTGACACGCGTCCAACGACCCGTGGTCCAACCCGAAAACCTTCTGCGAATCCCTGTACGACGCATGTCACGCCCAGAAAATTCGAGGGATAAGTCTACGTCTACTTGGGTTCGAAACGCGCCTCTGCCCCCGCGTTGCCCACGTTGACCGCGCGTACGCCCTGCGCCTGGAGCCCGCACATGGGTAAGTGTGCAGGCGCGAGGGAGTCCCCTGTAAGCGCGTGTAGGCGCGTGAGTGTCCTATTTTCACCCGTTTTTCATCCTGATTCCAGTGCTAATCCTATTTTACTTTGAACTAGGTGTCTAAATAGATAATTTGTAATTTTGGACTCCGTTACGCTTGTAATCAAGCTCGGGAAGGCACGTGACATACTTGTAAGTAACCATACAGATTTAGGAAGTAATACTTGTAGGGTGCGCTTGGTTTTGCATGCATGCTAGAGAAAATTACCCGTAGGTGGCTAGATCTAATGATCCTTTCTACTTAGAGAATTAAATATATATCTGTTGGACTTGTTGCCCTAGTGAGATTTTGTACTTGTTGTTTGTATGCTTGCTGGACTATCTTACTACTGCTTCTATCTGTTCATACTATGTTGGCGAACGGGGGAATTTGTGTATCTGCACTCCGGGTGTTGATGGATGTTACCGCCCCGTTGAGCTTGTATGGTTGTATGCGTTGTTAATCATACATAAACTTCTCTTGAATGATTGTGTGAACTTATGATATGATTGATAAGTTGTAGTGCTGTGATATGCCTAGGGTGAACTCTTGTAGGGATTGAGGCGCTCCGGGTGTTGATGGATGTTACCGCCCCGTTGAGCTTGTACGATTGTATGCATTATTAATCATACATGAACTCCTCTTGAATGATTGTGTGAACTTATGATATAATTGATAAGCTGTAGTGTTGTGATATGCCTAAGGTGAACTCTTGTAGGGAATGAGTTGGGTTTAGTTAGGGGACCCTCCCGATGTTACGGTCTATAGTGTCATGAGCGACGCTTAGAGGGAGAGACCCTTTAACCCTATAGACTGTTATGGACTTGGGAGACTTGATTTAGTGAATCTGGAAGCCAGAGCCCTAACTCAATATTTTTAACTACCCTTGAGATATAGAGAACCACATTAGGACCTCGAGGTGTAGAGAGATTATCTCTTAGCTGACAGTATCTGGTATAGAATTCGAGAATACTCTCCTTCCCTTCCTACTCTAGTGTGGTACTGTTGAGCTAGGCGAGACGCCAGTTAGGGAGATGTTACCCTCCCCTTCCTACTCCGGTGTGGTACCGTTGAGCTCGGCTATACGCTAGTTAGGAAGATGTTACTCTTCCCTTCCTACTCTAGTGTGGTACTGTTGAGCTTGGTGAGACACCTGTTAGGGAAATGTTACTTAGTGGTAGATCGACTACTCTGCAAGGGGATCCATCTCATGGTAAGATGTTGATCATGCGAGTGGGTCAAAGTCGCCTGCATGATGAATCCGTCCTGTGGAAGGGTGTTGACCATGCAGTGACTAATTCTAGCTGGGTTGTACGAGTGGTACATGTAGATATGAGGGAGCACCTCATCCTCAAACGTAGGAAATCAAGCAAGTTTGGTTAAACCAAATTTTGACACTCAAAATTTCACTAACCCAAACATGGATTTTTCCATTTAAGTAAAGTCAACATTTTGACTTTCTTCATTTAAATTCAACAATTAATTTAAATAATTATTTTTAAATTAAAATAATATTAAATGATTAATTAAACAATTTAATGAATATTTAACGTTAGATCAAATGTCAATCCCAATCAAATAAAACAAATTTCTGATTCTCTCTTTTTGTTAAATTCGTAAATAAAATAAAAATGAGGTTAAATATATCGTATATATTTAGCGCATATTCCCTGATTTGAATTCAAACACTTTGAACTCACTCGTCATACTGTTCTATGGTTTAGTTCGATATGAGCTAGAAGGGGGACCTAATGGACCTATAGATCATGGGCTCCAACGATCCGAGATTAATCGACTAAACTCATTAACCTTGTTAACCAACATTCGTTAACTACTAGGACACTCCACTATAGCCTAGTAGTTGCATTCCCTTTACTATAGATATATTTCAGTCCATTTGATATAACCATGATTAGTAAGTCGATCCTTCACAGGTTGTTCGTAACTAGAGCTGGGTCAATTTACCGTTTTAAACCTTGAAGTTACTTCTTGTTCCTTATGTTCCACTGATCCTTTAATGAACAATTGATTTGTGGTCCAACAGTAAACCGAATCCCTCTCAGGCCAATGAGAGGGTGGGGCCATTTGTTCAAGACCTAGAGTCAGTACTTAAGGGAACTACCTCTCTACTATCCCTAAAAGTGGGTAGGAGTGTATTCCATTTTGCACCCCACGTCCCCAGCCATTCACCCAGTCTTACTTCTGAAATGGGAGGCCTATTGAGTCGGCGAACTCGAGCCACTCTCACCCATTTAAATCAAAGGATAATTCCAAAAACAAGAGTTCATGGTTAGCTTAGAATTAAGATCGAGTTACCTAGGTCATCGAAGGAAAAAATTAGTCTCAACATTAAACGATATTATAAAGTGAGAGTGATTTTCTTCATAGTCTGATCTTATGCATTACTCATTGCATAGGATGCTCCCACTCACATGTCTCCGCATGTACAATATAGTGATCATATTGTTTATATCATATACAAAAGTGGGCCGCATCCATCGTATCCCCAGAATAAGGTACTCAGCCTTATCCCTGTACTATAGATCATTTTGACTCTATACTTTAACTTGATTCACTCTTGTTAATAGAAATTACAAAACATTATAGAAGTAATCACCATGCATGACACTTGAAAGTGGGCTTGAAAATCTATTAAAAATACCTAAAATCAACAGCAAAGTTCAACAACATATTTATTTAATCTCTCTTGGTCAAACCTTCCTCTTGTTGATTTTTTCATTGCTCTGTCTTTATTTTTGGACAGTAGTGACACTTTGCATAATTTTGTTTAATTAGTTTTAAATCATCAAAAATAATTTGAATAAGACAATAAATTCAGTGAATTTCCATAAACAAAATTAACAAAAAACAAACATAGGTTATTTGTGCATACTTGCATTTTTTCTTGTGAATTTTACACCAATTTATTATATACATTCATGAGCTATCACACACCCACGTAATGCCAAGACACAAAAATTGCTAAGAACAAAGGACCAAGACTCCGAAACCAAAGAAACCCCTAAACTTCCCACGGTAAACCATATTCATGATTCAAACTATGATTAGGATTAAAATCAAATCACATATGATTAACTTGTGAAATATTAATCTTCTCTGGCCTTCCCTCTAAAGTCTACAAAGTAGTAAAATAAGTTTAAAGTAATGCATAAGTGGCACTTTGTGTAGCGAACCTATTTTTCCTTTAAAAAATAAAGTCATTATAACATGCATGAAATGCCTAATATGTACAAAAATAAAATAAAAATCTTTAAAATAATATAATAAAATGTTGCCACGGACTAAAACGTTCATAAAATTGATTTAAACTAATTTAAGAAAACAACAAAATCAAAATCAAACGAAAAAGAAAATCAAACGCCCTGATCCAACCTAAGAACTACAACATATAATGCAAATGCGACTACTCTAACTTTATTTCCATGACCTCTACAAAGATGTTGCCATCCGTACATGGGTGCGTTGCCAATACGTGGAGAAAAAGTAGCACGTGCCTTGAGTATTTAAATGTACTAAGTAATTAGCCCAACTGTTGATGCGGAAAATACAATCACATGCAATCATAGTGGGACCTATCTTTTCATAAAACTTTTCCCTTGTCTCTACTTTCCAGTCCATGTAGGATTGTTTGTGTAATACTTTTCTATACATGAATCATGCACGTGAACATGGAACGACTAGGCTAGCTCAGATATGTACCCCGAGCTTCACTACACGCTTGCATAAGCTCTCACTGTCGAAAGCCACAGAGGGAAAGGAGCGTGTATAATATCATGGTCGTCTGTACTAATCAAATGGGGATGTATCTCAATACATGTGACATTTGTTTCAAATCATGGTACATATTGGAATTTATGCCCCAAAGCCTCGTAATTAATTATTTAATTTTTTAATAATAATTTTGATTATTTTAATTAATTTAATATGGTATGAAAAATCAAATGTTATTAATGTAATCCTGAACAATATATGGTTTACATACCAGAGGATAATGTTCAAGTAATAACCTAAAGGGTCTATAGTATAGGGATAAGGCTGGGTGCCTTAACCTAGTAACACTATTGATATGACCCACTTTGTAATTGTTACAAATTGT
Source organism: Cucurbita maxima (assembly GCF_002738345.1). Taxonomy (NCBI): domain Eukaryota; kingdom Viridiplantae; phylum Streptophyta; class Magnoliopsida; order Cucurbitales; family Cucurbitaceae; genus Cucurbita; species Cucurbita maxima. Next base: position 149,837 of record NW_019272126.1, on the reverse strand, counting down.
TTGAGCTAAATCGTTCATGTGGAGACATGTGAGTGGGGGTATCTTATACAATGAGTTTCTATAAGAATTGATCATGAAATATTTAATATCTTTTAATAGTTCGTTAATGAAGAAGATTAATATTTCACAAGATGGCATATGTGACTCAATATTAACTCTGAGTGAGTTATGAACTCCTATCTGCTAGGGTTTGTCCTTTGATGTGCATAGGCCAGAATGACTTTTGTAGTTGAATCAATATGCCTGCAATTTTAGGAACTTACCAAATAAAGAGCTTGGAATATAATTTCAAAGAGAAAATTTCCTTCTTCCTATATAGGGTACATAGTTGAGTAGTTTCCTTAAGTTCTAATTTCGAGACACAAACAATGGGGACATATACTCTCACTTGACCGAGACAAACTTTGTTTATTATTAGATCATAAAAAAATTGTTCATTAGAGATATAATCATAGGAGTAAAATGGGGTTTTGACATAGCTATAATTACAAACAACTCGTGACCGAAAAACTTGCTTGTAATGATTATATCAATGGATATAAGTTATCCTATAGTGCATATGCAGCTTTAAGTTTATGGTGGAGTGACCTATCGTTATTGAATGAAAATTGAAAAGTGTTTAATTACTTAACTATTAAATCTTATAATCTATTGGTCCATAAGATCCCCATACTAAAACTAAAAAGTTCAATTTAGTTGAAACAAAAATGAGAAGTGTTCCCATAAATATTTAATATATCCAACAGATAAATTACCCTTGCTTCAATTCCATGACCTTCACAGATAAAATGGATCAAAGTTGCAATGCTTTATTATCGTTTTCTAACTCCATGCTTAAAGGGTTACACAATTCAAATCTACTATCAATCTCCTAAAATCTAAAATCTTGGTACTTTGAATATTTGAATCATATCTCAACTACTTTAAATCATATCTTCATTTTGAATACTTTGAATCATATCTCAACACTCCCCCTTGATTCAAAGTTGCACAAGTCAAGTACAAGTTTTTCTTTTGACAAGGCCTTCGTAAGTATGTCTGCTTTTACCCGTACAATGTCTGTCTCAACTTGTATACCTTCGTTTCTTTGTCTTCCTCTATGAATCCCTCTGGCGGTGTTACATAAACCTCTTCTTGTAAATCTCCATCAAATTGATAAACATGCCACCGCAATGGGCTGCATGTCCCATGTAAATCTCCATAGAACTTTTCATTTAGCAAGTCAACCCTATCTCATGTTCCATTTTTCTTAACGAACTGCATCTCTACTGCCATGGATTTCTTCAGTTTTTCTTTTTCAGTTGCTTCTTCATAATTCATAGAGTCTGAAATAGTAAGAGCAAATTGACATGATGCATATATGTCAGCTAAAGATTTATACTTCCTTGGAGGTGTCTCATCCGAAAGTTCTTCAAGAGAAGAATCGCTGTTTAGTGATGCTGAAAATGATGAATTTGACACATTTTGTGTTGCAGTGGAAGCACTAGGAGATGCACTGGAGTTGACACTTGTCTCTTCATTTGAAAAAACTTCAACTGTAATCTTCTGTTGCTCCTGTTTTTTACTCCAATCCCAACTCACGTTTTCATTAAATATTACATCCCTCCTAACTAAAATATTTTCACTAAGGGGTTGTATAATTTATATGCCTTCGATTGAGTACAATAACCAATGAAAATGCATTTTTCAGATTTTTCATCAAGCTTTTGACGAGTTTAAGAATGTTTCAAAGCATAAGCAACACAACCAAACTTTCGTAAATGATTTACAGATGGTTTTCTTCCATGCCATGCTTTATAAGGAGTTCGATTCATAACCGTCTTTATTGGTGAGAGGTTTAATAGATAAACAGATGTTGCTACAGCTTCTGCCCAAAATTTGTTTGGAAGTCTCCTTGCTTATAACATACTTCTTGCCATCTCCACAATAGATCAATTTTTTCGTTCAGCGATTCCATTTTGTTCTGGTGTGTAGGGAGCTGTTAACTCCCTTTGGATGCCCTCTTCTTCACAAAACAGATTGAACTCTTCAGATATGAACTCGCCACCTCTATCTGTGTGAAGAACTTTAATGTAACAGGCACTTTGGTTCTCCACCATAGCTTCAAATATCTGGTACTTCTGAAAATTTTCTGACTTATGTTGTAGAAAGTAAACCTAGCTCATGCTACTATAATCATCAATGAATAGTCAAAAGTATATACTCCCACCTAAGAACTTCGTTTGCATTGGCCCACATAATTCAACGTGAATTAGTTTTAAACAATGTGAAGCTTTTTTCGTTTTTCCAATAGGAAAGAACTTCCTAGTCTGCTTGCGATAAATGCATCCTTCACATAAATTAATTGAGTCAATTCTTGGTAATCCGAAAGCCATACCTTTGTTGACTCTGGCAATTCTGAGAAAAATGTTGACGAAAAAACTGGTCGAAGGTTTCTTCGAAAGAAAAAATAGCATCAGTAAAAGGAGAGGGAGAGAGATTTGATGAAGACTCAATGTTTTATTTCTCTTCAGTTGAATTCTTTAAATAACAAATCTAATTACAAAAATAGAAAAACTAATTACAAAAAATAGAAAAGTGGGCGAAGACTTCACCCAAGTTTGCCAAAAATTGCACCAAGAATTACGCTATTCCATTGGCGTGAATTCAGAAGTTTTGAGACGTGAAAACAACCTAACTGAATAAGGAACATAGCTTTTATTTAACAATCTCCTCCTAAAAACTGTGCTATATCTACCTTATTATTTGAACTTCGATCTTTGAGCGTAGTTCTTCAAATTTTACCCACGTCAAGGACTTGGTGAAAATGTCTCTAAGTTGTTTCTCTATTCGGATGAAATCAATCTCGATAAACCCTCGATCTGCACATTCTCAAATGTTGTGGAATCTGATTTCTATGTGCTTACTCCGGTCGTGCAAAATTGGATTTTTGATCAGGGAGATCGAAGCTTTGTTGTCTACGTATAGCATTGGTGGACCGCTTTCTCTCCCGATGAGTTCTTCCATTAGTCGCGCAAGTCAGACCCCTTGTGTTGCTGCCATCGAAGCGGCGATGTATTCTGCTTCAAAGGAAGACAAAACAATTACCTTCTGTTTTATTGATCGCCAGCAGATTGCACCGCCTGAGAGGAAGTAGACTATTCCGCTGGTGCTCTTATGATCATCAACGTCACCGGCCATGTCACTATCACTGTAGCTGACCAGCTTGAGCTTCTCCATTCCTCTCCCTGCGCAATATCTTACACCTCAGCCTCTGGTTCCAGCTACATAGCGCAGGATGCGCTTGTCAGCCATTAGATGCTCCTACCTAGGTGCTTCCATAAACCTGCTCACATATCCAACAGAATAAGCAAGATCAGGACGAGAGTTTACCAAATAGCGCAGACTCCCAACAATGTTGCGGTAATTGGGGGAGTCGACTGTCGTCGTAATGTCGGCCTTCCTTAGTTGGAGCCGGGCCTCATTGGCGTCCTTGTAGGATTACTGTTCACAAGCCTAGTTGTGTCCAGCAGCTTCTTTGCGTATGCACTTTGGCAGATGGAGATGCCGGTAGAGTTCTGTTGCACTTCGATGCCGAGGTAGTAGCTGAGCATGCCAAGATCGCTCATCTCGAAGTTCTTTGACATCTCCTTCTTGAACCTTCCGAGGAATTCCACGTCGCCTCTAGTGATTATGAGGTCGTCGACATACACTCCCACGATCAGTCGCTGCTTGCCATGGCCGTGCATGTACATGCCATACTCAGAGGCACAGTGTTTGAATTTCAGTGACAGTAGGGTACTGTCAAGCTTCGCATTCCAGGCTCGTGGGGCTTGTCGAAGCCCGTAGAGTGCTTTGTGCAGAAGCAGTACCTTATTGGGGTTGTCGTTGTCCAGGAAGCCAAGTGGTTGTTAGACGTAGCGGTCTCTTTCAGCTCTCCGTTAAGGAAAGCAGACTTCACGTTCATATGGTGAACCTCCCAAGAGTAATGGGCCGCAATTGCTAGCAAGAGACGGACGAATTCTAACCTTGCCACTGGCGCAAATACCTCTTCGAAGTCTACTACTTGCTTCGGGACGTAGCCCTTCGCCACCAGACGGGCTTTGTGCTTCACAACTTCTCCTTTTTCGTTGCGCTTCAGTTTGAAGACCCATTTGAGCCCTATGGCTCAGTGTCCCGGTGGCATATCCTTCAGACTCCACGTCTGGTTCTCGGTGATGGATGTCATCTCCTCCTGCATTGCCTTCAGCCAGCATGAGTTCCTTTCTGCTTCGCCGAAGATGTTTGGTTCATTTGCACTGATGGCATGCAGTTCAGCCACTTCTTCGAGCTCGCGCGCTGCCAGTCCAGGTGATTCACCTCCTCCCACTAATACGTCCATCCTCCGGTACCTGGCCTCCAGATCAACATCGCAATCAGCATCCAACGTCGAATCCGCAGTCCGTGGTGTTGCGAATTCCATTGGTTCAGGGGTTGCACCTGCTGGCGGCGGTGACGGCTCCTGATGCTGGGCTCCTCCTTCTTCCGGCTCGGTGACGAGGTACCCCACCGTGAATTGATTTGGATTATGGTCTGCCTCGATCACGTCATTCCACTGCCAGAAGGTGCTTTCATCGAAGAGAACGTCGCGAGACACGTGAGCTCGCCCCCTACAGGATCATAGAATCTGTACGCCTTTCTCCCGGGCTCATAACCGATGAAGACGACCTTCAGCCACCTAGGATCGAGCTTAGCGAGGTGGGGACGTGTTACCTTCATGTATGCGACGCAGCCGAACACGTAGAAATGATGTACCGCTGGCTTTTTGTTGTACCAAGCCTCATATGGCGTCTTCCCGTCGAGGCTTCGGGTTGGTGACCGATTGAGGAGATAGACAGTCGTCATTACCGCCTCTCCCCATAATCTCCCAGGTATCTCGACCATCACTAGCAATGACCTCGTTGTCCTGACGATGGTTTGATTTTGGCGCTCCACCACTCCATTCTGTTAGGAGGAGTAGGGCGTCGTTAGGTGCCGTTGTATGCCGATCTCGTCACAGTACTTACCAAAACTTGCCGAGGCGAATTCTTCGCCTCGGTCTGTGCGCAGCACTCGCATCTTCTTCTCACATTCGGCCTCCGCTTGCGCTTTAATGCGTTTAACCGCCTCACTTTTCGCTTGCAGCAGGGTCAGCCACATGAAGCAGCTTTTCTCATCGCCGTGTACAAGCGCCAACGGCTCATCGGTAAGGTAGGACGTGGAAATGATGTACCACTGGCTTTTTATTGTACCAGGCCTCATATAGCATCTTCCCGTCTAGGGTTCGGGTTGGTGACCGATTGAGGAGATAGATGGTCGTCATTATCGCCTCTCCCCAGAATCTCCCAGGCATCCCGACCGTCACCAGCAATGACCTCGTTGTCCCGACGATGGTCTGATTTTGGCGCTCCACCACTATGTTCTGTTGGGGGGAGTAGAGCGTCGTAAGGTGTCATTGTATATCGATCTCATCGCAGTACTTACAGAAACTTGCGGAGGTGAATTCTCTACCTCGGTCTGTACGCACCACTGGCATCTTCTTCTCACATTCGACCTCCACTTGCGCTTTGATACGCTTAACCGCCTCTTCCGCCTCACTTTTCGCTTGCAACAAGGTAAGCCACATGAAGCGGCTTTTGTCATCGTCGTGTACAAGCTCCAACGGCTCATCGGCGTGGAAATGACATATTAGAGGAGGGAAATACAGACTTACCATAATAAGGCATTTCGCAACTCGATCATAGATGGTAAAATAACAATTTAAAGGTTCGTTATTTTTTAAAACAAATTGAAACCCAAGAGTTTCCAAAATTTCTAATTCATTTTGAATTAGAAAGAACAATAAACGAGGTTTTCAAATAGTTATAAAAATGTTTCGTCATTTAATAAAAAAAAAAAAAAACAAGAGCGGTTTTAAATGAACCTTATTTAGCTGATCTAGATCTCTTGATGGTGGTTTCGTTTAAGGTATTGTTTATGATGTTTTAAATGAACCTTATTTAGCTGATCTAGATCTCTTGGTGGTGGTTTGGTTTAAGGTTTTGTTTATGATGCTTATGAATCAAATAATTATGTTTGGTGTAGTATGAAAAATGTTATAAGAAAGAATGGACCTCACATATTCATGATGATGTACGCACATAGAGACCAGTAAGGAGTAGACCAATTCATCTTATGATCATGTATAAAATTATGATTGATGAATACGATTTGAGGAGCAAAGTGATGAGGAATGATGTAACACCCCAAAAAATAAAGGAAATTAGCTCCAATAAGAACAAGCGGCCATGTAAGATCCAAATGATTCAAGGAAAGAAATGAAGAGGATTAAGCAAGGACAAGAGTCTCAATCAAGTCATTTCTATAGGGTTAGAAGTAATTTTAAGAATTTATGACCCTTCAACAAAGATTGGAAAGGAAAAAGTAGGTGAAAAGGGCAAAAAGGTCATTTTTCAATAATCGAAGATCTTTCTTGATTTTTAATTCCTTATCTAGAAGGAATTTCAAGAGGGTCTGAAAAATTACTAGCCACATCTAAGGGATGAAGGATTTTAAGAAAAATTATGGATTTTTTTTTTTAGAAAAATAATAATAATTTATTCAAAATGTGGAAAATTACCAAAATACCTCTGAAGTTTCACTTAATTACAAAATTGTAATTAAAGAAAATCTGCAACCAGATTTGGTTGCAGAACCATCCCGCAGAAGAAAATCAATCGTATATTCACATCCAATCGTTGGATTGAGCTGCTATTTGGATATGTTTAACAAGACTCAAGGGTCCGTAGATCCAACGGTTAAAGTTGAAAACCAATGTCGGTAGCACCTTCATCGCTATGTCGTTTCATCGTTCAACTCTTTGCCTTTATTTGCTACCGTTTCTAATCTTTACTTGTTGCGAGTGCTAGCAGGACTCGTACGCTAGTAATCTTTGCCACTGGACTTAATGTTTCATCATAGTCTAGTCCATATTGTTGAGAAAATCCTCGAGCTACGAGTCGAGCCTTGTATCTCTCGATTGATCCATCCAGTCGATGCTTTATTTTGTAGACCCACTTGCAAGAGATGGGTTTGACATCTCCTAGTCTTGGCACTAGTTTCCAAGTTTGATTCTGCTCCAGGGCTATAGTTGGTTCTTTCCTTGCTTCTGCCAAACTGAGTTTTATGATGCCTCTTCATATGTCTCTGGTTTGCAAGCTCTATCTTCTACCATATCTGCATTTGCATACTTATGATTTGGCCTTCGGATTCCATTTGATCGCCTAACTTGTTGATGTGTCGTTTCATTTTTATCATATACGCTTGATTGAGTCAGCTCTTGCTTGTCAATATCAATGTCACTTGGATCTTCAGGCGCATCAAGATTTGATTGAATTTGCGTAGTTTTCTCCCCCATCATCTGTTGTAGAATTTCTTCGATCTTTGAATATGGTAAGACTTTCTAATCCGAGGACCACCATGAAGATGCTTCATCGAAAACTACATCTCTTGATGTATCGTATTTTCCACTTGTTATATCACAGCACTTCCATCCTTTCCTTTGATTTTCGTATCCAACAAATATACACTTGACTGTTTTCTTGTCAAACTTGCTACCTAGATGGTCAGGCAAAAATACATAGCAAATAATCCGAAGTAACTAACTGTAGGTTTCATGTCCCTTAGTATCTCAAATGGTAAGATGAATCCGAGCTTTGGTTGGGGAAACTTGTTGATCACATGGGCAGCAGTTCGCATTACTGTAGGTTTCTGGAGTTTGCGTTACTTCCGACTCCCATGTTACGACCCTCCGAATGGGTAGCTTCTCTGGGGCAACATGCAGGCAGAACATGGGACTCTCACGGTGCAACATAGTGGTGGAGACCATAGGATGTGTTGATATACTTCCTTCTTCCACTTACTATAAATACTTTCTCTATTCACCTTGTTATTGACTCATGCAAATACCTTCCGAATGGAGGCCGCTCTCAGGGCGACACGAGGCCGAGCATGAACCTCACGGTGTGAATTTTTTAGAGAGCGTAAAAAGAAAACGATGTATCTCATATACATTTTTCCTCCCACTAGGTATTTTAGACGGTTGGGTATACTTATTACTTAGGTATATTCCAGCATATTAAATATAACCTAAGTCTAAGTGATTTTTTCAAGTATAACATTTATACTAGATTTTTAACTTTGATGTCTAGGTGGCTTTTCATTTTAAACAAAAAAAATCCTTACATCACTCACGCATGCTCATAAAACTGGGCTAACTAAGCTCAAGTACTGGCTCGATCTCCAGGTAGCAGGTGTTCCATAAACCGTCAACTTAAGTACCTCCAGCCTTAGACAAGATCGTGCCAGGTGAGCCTTCTTGTAACCGCAGTTTTACAAGATATCGACCTATTTTAACTATTAAAATCGATCGTGCTTGGTTGTTAACCTTAAGTGAGCATGCATTTATCTTTGTTATATATTTTAACGTCTATCTCGTTTTATGACGTTGAAAATAACCTATAACATGCATCTAACATGCTTTATATAACAATTATATAATCATCCATTCCATGCAATAATATAACAATTTATATCTGTCCCTCATGGAACCCTAAACATGCATACTACACATTGTAACACTTATAACATACTTGTAATGCATGAAACATGCTTAGCCTAGGGTGGGATTTTAAATCTATATGGCATACTTTATGCATATACATTTTCTATTTAGTTAAAACTTACATGCACGATACATAATTAATTAAACACACTAAAGGGGATTGGTCTTGGCATTTTAAAGCAAGCAATTAACTAAATTAGTACATTAATAATTAAAAATAACTTGAACCGTTCCCGAGGATCACGAACAGGCCGAACCAACCCTTAAAAGCGTTGAACCGGACCCCAACTACTACCGTTGAGCTAGGTCATGAGATATTATGAAAATTAGACTAGGTGAAGGACCCGAACGACCATAATAGAAAATTAATTTCCATATTATACTTTTACTTTTTTTAATTCAAAATTTTAGAGAGCAATAACGGAGACTAGGTTTCAAGCATATATTTTTCAATTTAAAAACTAACACGGTTATGAATCATGATTCTATTTTTATTAGAAACAATTTAACCACAGTAAAAAAGAATTAATTAATAATAACTAATCCGTTCCCTCCCCAAACCCTCACACAACTACTGCCCTAAAATACTCAACAAACTCTTCTCCCAAAATCATATGTTACAAAAAAGGAATAAAGAAAGAAAGAATTAGAAATACAAACAAATGGGTTGGTTTATTTATTTATTTATTTTTTGGTTATTATCGATCAACTGTTATCTTCCATTACACTCTTTTTCAACTATAAAAAGTGAAACAAATGAAGCACAAATGTGTTCATACACATCTCTTTTCCTCTCCCATTTCAACCATATGAGTTTATTTTCAACGCTTGCACTTTCTCTCTTAATTTCATTGTTCTTTGCTAACCAATTCACTACCGTAGAAGGATCATTCCTCCAAAATCCAAATATTATGGTTAAGATAACAAATGCTCTAAAATCTAAAAATCAGCTCACTATTCACTGCAAATCTAGCGATGATGACTTGGGAGTCCACAAGCTGACACCCTGGGCCAGCTACGACTTCAGTTTTCGTCCAAACTTATGGGGCACGACATTGTTTTACTGTTCCTTCCAATGGCATGGCTCGTTTCATTACTTCAATGTCTACATAGATAAGAGAGATAGAGATAATTGTGAAAGTAGTCTATGTTCGTGGCATATGAGTGAGGAAAATGTCTGTATGTTCAACTATAAAACCGATAATTATGATATTTGCTACAACTGGTCAGGTAAAAAATCCATCTATCCATAAATTTGAAAGATTGATTTTAATATTGAAATAAATAAATGTTTTTGATATGTTGTTCATGTGGGATTTCTTTTTCTTTTTCTTTTTTTTTTTTTTTTTTTTTGCTTTGTTTTAAAGCTTGATATGATTAGTACGAGTGATATATAAACCATGTTAATTAACTATGGACATAGATTATAATATGAAATTTTGTTAACTTATTTTGCTCATGATTGATAATCAAAACAACTATATGAGATGCGACATTGCATTAGAAGAATTTTGAGCGTAGGGTAAAGGTAAGGTAGAGCCTTAGGCTTGGCCTAGAGTAGAGGCAAGTCGGTTAGAGTTGTTACATGTATGATTGAACAAAGTTTAGTTTTTATACAAGTCATGTTCGGTTGGTGGCAAACCTTGTCTAAAGTCTAATGAAGCCATAAAGTCAGGTAAAAAAAGGTTTTTCATGATCGTGTCAAAATCATGACGTTGTATGGTTGAAAACGTACGACTGTGATAGTATTCGAAAATGCTAACACAATGTACGGGGAGGTCCATCGAACCAAGTTCACAACCAATTGTTATTAGAAGACAAGTCACCGTGTAGTAGTCCCATTTATTGAAGTTCCAACTTTGAGAGAAATTGATGGAAAATGTTGGGTTTCTATAAGGAAATAATAACACAAATATATGATATAAAAGACACCTTACATTCTGTCATAAATGATAAGGTAATAATATAAACATTTTCATTGAGAAATGACATATTAGAGGTGGGAAATACAGACTTACCATAATAAGACATTTCGCAACTCGATCATAGATGGTAAAATAACAATTTAAAGGTTCGTTATTTTTTAAAACAAATTGAAACCCAAGAGTTTCCAAAATTTCTAATTCATTTTGGATTAGAAAGAACAATAAACGAGGTTTTCAAATAGTTATCAAATTGTTCCGTCATGTAATAAAAAACAAAACAAGAGTTTTTTTAAATGAACCTTATCCTCACATATTCATGATGATGTACGCACATAGAGACCAGTAAGGAGTTGACCAATTCATCTTACGATCATGTATAAAATTATGATTGATGAATACGATTTGAGGAGCAAAGTGATGAGGAATGATGTAACACCCCAAAAAATAAAGGAAATTAGCTCCAATAAGAACAAGCGGCCATGTAAGATCCAAATGATTCAAGGAAAGAAATGAAGAGGATTAAGCAAGGACAAGAGTCTCAATCAAGTCATTTCTATAGGGTTAGAAGTAATTTTAAGAATTTATGGCCCTTCGACAAAGATTGGAAAGGAAAAAGTAGGTGAAAAGGGTAAAAAGGTCATTTTTCAATGACCGAAGATCTTTCTTGATTTTTAATTCCTTATCTAGAAGGAATTTCAAGAGGGTCTGAAAAATTTCTAGCCACATCTAAGGGATGAAGGATTTTAAGAAAAATTATGGATTTTTTTTTAGAAAAATAATAATAATTTATTCAAAATGTGGAAAATTACCAAAATACCTCTGAAGTTTCACTTAATTACAAAATTGTAATTAAAGAAAATCTGCAACCAGATTTGGTTGCAGAACCATCCCGCAGAAGAAAATCAATCGTATATTCACATCCAATCGTTGGATTGAGCTGCTATTTGGATATGTTTAACAAGACTCAAGGGTCCGTAGATCCAACGGTTGAAAACCAATGTCGGTAGCACCTTCATCGCTATGTCGTTTCATCGTTCAACTCTTTGCCTTTATTTGCTACCGTTTCTAATCTTTACTTGTTGCGAGTGTTAGCAGGACTCGTACGCTAGTAATCTTTGCCACTGGACTTAATGTTTCATCATAGTCTAGTCCATATTGTTGAGAAAATCCTCGAGCTACGAGTCGAGCCTTGTATCTCTCGATTGATCCATCCAGTCGATGCTTTATTTTGTAGACCCACTTGCAAGAGATGGGTTTGACATCTCCTAGTCTTGGCACTAGTTTCCAAGTTTGATTCTGCTCCAAGGCTATAGTTCCTTCTTTCATTGCTTCTGCCAAACTGAGTTTTATGATGCCTCTTCATATGTCTCTGGTTTGCAAGCTCTATCTTCTACCATATCTGCATTTGCATACTTATGATTTGGCCTTCGGATTCTATTTGATCGCCTAACTTGTTGATGTGTCGTTTCATTTTTATCATATACGCTTGATTGAGTCAGCTCTTGCTTGTCAATATCAATGTCACTTGGATCTTCAGGCGCATCAAGATTTGATTGAATTTTCGTAGTTTGCTCCCCATCATCTGTTGTAGAATTTCTTCGATCTTTGAATATGGTAAGACTTTCTAATCCGAGGACCACCATGAAGATGCTTCATCGAAAACTACATCTCTTGATGTATCGTATTTTCCACT
>NW_019272126.1:121401-134968 GCF_002738345.1 Cucurbita maxima | reverse complement strand
TTTATCTTTGTTATATATTTTAACGTCTATCTCGTTTTATGACGTTGAAAATAACCTATAGCATGCATCTAACATGCTTTATATAACAATTATATAATCATCCATTCCATGCAATAATATAACAATTTATATCTGTCCCTCATGGAACCCTAAACATGCATACTACACATTGTAACACTTATAACATACTTGTAATGCATGAAACATGCTTAGACTAGGGTGCGATTTTAAATCTATATGGCATACTTTATGCATATACATTTTCTATTTAGTTAAAACATACATGCACAATACATAATTAATTAAACACACTAAAGGGGATTGGTCTTGGCATTTTAAAGCAAGCAATTAACTAAATTAGTACATTAATAATTAAAAATAACTTGAACCGTTTCCGAGGATCACGAACAGGCCGAACCAACCCTTAAAAGCGTTGAACCGGACCCCAACTACTACCGTTGAGCTAGGTCATGAGATATTATGAAAATTAGACTAGGTGAAGGACCCAAACGACCATAATAGAAAATTAATTTCCATATTATACTTTTACTTTTTTTAATTCAAAATTTTAGAGAGAAATAACGGAGACTAGGTTTCAAGCATATATTTTTCAATTTAAAAACTAACACGGTTATGAATCATGATTCTATTTTTATTAGAAACAATTTAACCAGAGTAAAAAAGAATTAATTAATAATAACTAATCCCTTCCCTCCCCAAACCCTCACACAACTACTGCCCTAAAATACTCAACAAACTCTTCTCCCAAAATCATATGTTACAAAAAAAGGAATAAAGAAAGAAAGAATTAGAAATACAAACAAATGGGTTGGTTTATTTATTTATTTATGTTTTGGTTATTACGGATCAACTGTTATCTTCCATTACACTCTTTTTCAACTATAAAAAGTGAAACAAATGAAGCACAAATGTGTTCATACACATCTCTTTTCCTCTCCCATTTCAACCATATGAGTTTATTTTCAACGCTTGCACTTTCTCTCTTAATTTCATTGTTCTTTGCTAACCAATTCACTACCGTAGAAGGATCATTCCTCCAAAATCCAAATATTATGGTCAAGATAACAAATGCTCTAAAATCTAAAAATCAGCTCACTATTCACTGCAAATCTAGCGATGATGACTTGGGAGTCCACAACCTGGCACCCTGGGCCAGCTACGACTTCAGTTTTCGTCCAAACTTATGGGGCACGACATTGTTTTACTGTTCCTTCCAATGGCATGGCTCGTTTCATTACTTCAATGTCGACATAGATAAGAGAGATAGAGATAATTTTGAAAGTAGTCTATGTTCGTGGCATATGAGTGAGGAAAATGTCTGTATGTTCAACTATAAAACCGATAATTATGATATTTGCTACAACTGGTCAGGTAAAAAATTCATCTATCCATAAATTTGAAAGATTGATTTTAATATTGAAATAAATAAATGTTTTTGATATGTTGTTCATGTGGGATTTCTTTTTCTTTTTCCTTTTTTTTTTTTTTTTTTTTTGCTTTGTTTTAAAGCTTGATATGATTAGTACGAGTGATATATAAACCATGTTAATTAACTATGGACATAGATTATAATATGAAATTTTGTTAACTTATTTTGCTCATGATTGATAATCAAAACAACTATATGAGATGCGACATTGCATTAGAAGAATTTTGAGCCTAGGGTAAAGGTAAGGTAGAGCCTTAGGCTTGGCCTAGAGTAGAGGCAAGTCGGTTAGAGTTGTTACATGTATGATTGAACAAAGTTTAGTTTTTATACAAGTCATGTTCGGTTGGTGGCAAACCTTGTCTAAAGTCTAATGAAGCCATAAAGTCAGGTAAAAAAAGGTTTTTCATGATCGTGTCAAAATCATGACGTTGTATGGTTGAAAACGTACGACTGTGATAGTATTCGAAAATGCTAACACAATGTACGGGGAGGTCCATCGAACCAAGTTCACAACCAATTGTTATTAGAAGACAAGTCACCGTGTAGTAGTCCCATTTATTGAAGTTCCAACTTTGAGAGAAATTGATGGAAAATGTTGGGTTTCTATAAGGAAATAATAACACAAATATATGATATAAAAGACACCTTACATTCTGTCATAAATGATAAGGTAATAATATAAACATTTTCATTGAGAAATGACATATTAGAGGTGGGAAATACAGACTTACCATAATAAGACATTTCGCAACTCGATCATAGATGGTAAAATAACAATTTAAAGGTTCGTTATTTTTTAAAACAAATTGAAACCCAAGAGTTTCCAAAATTTCTAATTCATTTTGGATTAGAAAGAACAATAAACGAGGTTTTCAAATAGTTATCAAATTGTTCCGTCATGTAATAAAAAACAAAACAAGAGTTTTTTTAAATGAACCTTATTTAGCTGATCTAGATCTCTTGGTGGTGGTTTTGTTTAAGGTTTTGTTTATGATGCTTATGAATCAAATAATTATGTTCGGTGTAGTATGAAAAATGTTATAAGAAAGAATGGACCTCACATATTCATGATGATGTACGCACATAGAGACCAGTAAGGAGTAGACCAATTCATCTTACGATCATGTATAAAAGTATGATTGATGAATACGATTTGAGGAGCAAAGTGATGAGGAATGATGTAACACCCCAAAAAATAAAGGAAATTAGCTCCAATAAGAACAAGCGGCCATGTAAGATCCAAATGATTCAAGGAAAGAAATGAAGAGGATTAAGCAAGGACAAGAGTCTCAATCAAGTCATTTCTATAGGGTTAGAAGTAATTTTAAGAATTTATGGCCCTTCGACAAAGATTGGAAGGAAAAAGTAGGTGAAAAAGGCAAAAAGGTCATTTTTCA
This sequence comes from Cucurbita maxima, assembly GCF_002738345.1. Taxonomy (NCBI): domain Eukaryota; kingdom Viridiplantae; phylum Streptophyta; class Magnoliopsida; order Cucurbitales; family Cucurbitaceae; genus Cucurbita; species Cucurbita maxima. Next base: position 132,121 of record NW_019272126.1, on the reverse strand, counting down.
ATGACCGAAGATCTTTCTTGATTTTTAATTCCTTATCTAGAAGGAATTTCAAGAGGGTCTGAAAAATTACTAGCCACATCTAAGGGATGAAGGATTTTAAGAAAAATTATGGATTTTTTTTTTTAGAAAAATAATAATAATTTATTCAAAATGTGGAAAATTACAAAAATACCTCTGAAGTTTCACTTAATTACAAAATTGTAATTAAAGAAAATCTGCAACCAAATTTGGTTGCAGAACCATCCCGCAGAAGAAAATCAATCGTATATTCACATCCAATCGTTGGATTGAGCTGCTATTTGGATATGTTTAACAAGACTCAAGGGTCCGTAGATCCAACGGTTAAAGTCGAAAACCAATGTTGGTAGCACCTTCATCGCTATGTCGTTTCATCGTTCACTAAGTTGTCCTTGCCATAATCTAAAAAAATTCAAGTAGATTCAGGGTCAAATCTCGGGTTGATATTATTGTTGGAATAACTTAGATATAACATTCAACTTTAATTCAAACCTTCCTAATTTCTTCAAGGTGACTTGGTTTCTTCCTTTAACTAGATCATGACTTGATTAGTCTTTATGTATTACTTTATCTTTTAAGTCACGAACTCCAAATCTTGCTATAGTATCCAATCATTGACCACTTTTCTCATACAACCTCAAAGGTTCCTCTTAATATTTCCTCCTACCATAGTGGCACATAAACATCTCCAAAAATAGTGTTATTTCCTCTAATTTCCTTGTAACCCTAAGGAGTGACTTAATAAAACTCTCATCTAAGATTGATATTGCATAAGCATAATAAATGTTCTTATATGTAGTAAAACTTGAGATACTTAAAGAGTAGTTTCATGTACCCATCTTGTAATTTGGTATTCATAACAAACCTTGATTCTTATAAAAGGTTTTTAGGGGTAATTTAATTCTTTTCTTAGAGTTCATACCTCAAACATGTTCTGATATCCTCATGTGATCTTGCATACTTACCTTAAGGTCATAAATGAGTCTCACAAAAAGTTTATTTAACACATGAGGTCTTTTGGAATCTTGAAAACATTTTAGAATTCTTATAGGAGTATGTTGGTCATTTACCACCCCAAATCTTGTTTTAAATCTCGACATATTTAAATGGCCTTGTAACTTTGTAGAAAACCTTTAAACCATGACATATTCAAATGGCCTTCTAAATATGTTATAGAAGAGATACAACTCATCGAATCCAACGAACAAATTCAAAATGGAGATCAGTTGCTCACTAATCAGAGAGAATATTTATGGCAGAAATTTTATAAAACTCAATCTCAAATTCATGAAAATCTAGAAATTTCAATGTCAGAACTCCCTTAGCCTGAAGTAGGGGCTTTCGTTTGGAGAAAGAATTGAGCTAAGTCAAACCATAAACTTTGAGTTGTTATAGCCTTTGAGATTTTGAAACCCATAAACTTTTAGTTGTTATAGACTTTGAGATTTTGGGTTTCTTACTCTCGGATTTCTTCCAAATTTGAGATTCATCGTCAACTATTTTCCACCAAACTTGCTTCTACACCTTCTAAATGAGATTACCCACAAGCTTGGTGAAGAAATAAGTGTTGAAGGTGCCTCAAACACAACTTCTCAATTTTGTCCACCATTAAAGGAAGAAGGTTGAAGCTCAAAAATTAAATCTGAGCCTATATGCAAATTCATCATGAGAAACCTATCTCATTCGATTTTCGCACCACCAAAGAATATTTCCATAGAAGACCACGAAGGTTAACAAGACTCGGGGCGTGTCAAATTTTAGAAAATTATTTTCATGCAAAATTTGGAGGTAAGGATCCAAGTTTTACTTACAATTCATTTTCTTCAAAATTGAGCCTTTCTTTAGCTTTAGAAGATTAACTTGAGCGCTTTTGATGAAAGAATCGCGAGTTAAACATCCTAGATCAAGTTGCCTAAGGAAACCAAATTCTACATTTTTGGATAAGTTGCAGATGGAGGTTCAAATTCCAAAATTAAAACCACACACTTAAAGACATCCCTCCAAAATAAATCTTTTACCGGAAATACAAGGAAGAAATTCTGAGTGGAAATCCAACCGTGAAAAGCTCTAGAATTGACTACCCAACAAAAGAGTTTCTGATGTGAATTCTGGCAAGGATATGTTTCCACCAAATTCGGAAGTGTATACTTATCCATGAGAAGTTATAAAATAATTCAACTCTTCCCTGTAGCACCATTTTTAAGTTTCATGAAGAAATCGAGGGGAGAAACGCCCAAAGCGAAGCTTGGGAGACTAGATTCCAGACGGCGGCGCAATCTCCTAATATGCATTGGTTTCATCTTTGTCTCTAATAAACAATGAAACCGTAGATGTTCATAAAATTTATGTCTTAAAGTTTCTGAAATATAAAAAATATATAATATTTTTATATACGTTCAAGTTTATATCTTATAGATCTGGAACCATAACTTTCTTCATTGTATCTAATAGAGTTTCAACCCAATAAAATGAATTACTTTATTGAGTATAAAATTGAGTTTTGCTTCTAACCTCCTAAACTTTCAATTTTATACCTATTATGTAGCGGATTTTAAATAAAGAAATATAGATAATGTAAAAAATCTATTAAACTTAAAAACTTAAAAAGTTTTAGAACTTAGAGATGATACTAAAGTAAGTTCAAAGTTCAATGTCCTAACCACTCACTTATGAAACCAAATAAATATATGAACTTATAAAAACAACTATCTTATTTGTTTCTTATAGATCTCTAAATTTTGAAAATAATTGATGTGTCTTGTTTTTTGTATTGTATTTGATAGGGTTTCAACACATTAAAATCAATTAATCTATTAGATCATGTGTACTATCATTCAACTACTAGACCATGGGACCACAAATATTTATATAATTTGTGTGTAAAATTATTCGACCATTCTTCGTCACTCATCATACTTTAACAGAGTTGACCAAAAGGTTATTTTGAAACAAATTTAACATTAAAAAAATATACTTATTTAATAAGTTTTTCCCTCCATATTTTTTAAAACTTTAATTGAATTCACTCAACCATCCATTTCAAGTACATATAAATAAAATATAGATTGTCAAGACTTAGATATGGTATCATATTTTGCATCTACTATATACATGGTACCCGAATAGGAAGGAGAATTAGTAAGAGAAGATAAACATGATTTAGAAAAAAGTTTGGGGCATTTCGAGAATTGAAACTTGGGACCTCTCACACCCTAAAAGAGAATCCATGTGCAACTATTATAATCCTATCTTTTAGTTTATACAATTATAAAATGTTAAGATTTAGATAGACGATTTCAATTGATTAAAATCTATATTTTTTTAGTACCCAAGTGATTACTCCTCTACCTATAGTTTTACTCACTACTTATAGTCTATAGGTTCAAATTCTTGTTTTTTTTTTTTTTTAGGTTGGATAGAAATATATGGAGAAAGAGGATAATTATAGATTTGTGAAAATTATTGGGTACTAATTTATGTTATTCAATCGCGAAAAAATTTTATTTTTTATCAAAATAAATCTCATCATGTCACCTATAACTGTGATAAGGGATAAAATTAGATATTTATCTATATAGTTCCTATTTATTAAATGCATTGCTGAATCAATAAAAGTGGGTAGAGTCGCTTCTAGGAAAAAAAAAATAATTAAAGCAAGTGTCTTGAGGAAAAAAAAGTCGTATGTAGGTAATTGTAGTCGATACAGTGTGTGCAAAGCTTCCACTACCCTTTCAACTCCTGTATGGAACCTTTGAATTAGGCGTGAGGTTGGTTAGGGATGTGTCACTTGATAGTTTATTTGATTGCCCTGCCAAATGGCTCTATCCTATAAGAGGACGTTGATCATGTGGGTTGCCAGTGGTTTTCACGGTAGCAAGTAGGATGATAGTAGACTCAATAAGTAGCCTACTTGTAGGCTCTTAATCGGGTCCTATGTATGCTAGGGTAACATACTCTTTCTTTTCTTGTTTTGGTTCTTGTTGCAAGTACTTAGACCCCTTTAGTCATGTTCTTGACCTTGAATTCTTATCGTGATCTATCTTGAGGACCTTGGTCCTATGATTATGAGGTCTCAACCTTGGTCTTGATCTAAGGGCCTTAGTACTATGGCTCTGGGTTCTTGTTTTCAAAATTTAGTAATTAATCCATGTTCTCGTCTTGGATCGTTGTCTCGTTTATGGTTACTTTTTAGGTTTTTGGTTCGTTCTCCAAGACACTCTCCATAGGATTTATGGTATCAGTCACAAACCTGATAACCTGTGTCCAAGACTTCAAGCGTTCCAAGGAACGTAGTTTGAACTCGCATCTAGGGCTTACCATGTGATACGATCTGAAAATCTACATCTAAAACTTCTTACATTCTAAGCAATGTAGTCTGATTCTACATCAAGGCTTGCCTTGTGATACAGCTTGAATGTCTATGCCCAAGGCTTCCTGCGTTCCAAGAGGCATAGTCTGAATACCTACACTCAAAGTTTCACATGTTCCAAGTAGCGTAGTCTAAAATCTTTCATCTAGTGTTTGCCATGTGATACAGCCTGAATACTTATGTTCAAGGCTTCATACATTCCAAGTGACATAGTCTGAATACCTACGCTTAAGTCTTCCTACGTTTTAAGCAGCGTAGTCTGAGTCATGAATATTCTGTATGGCGAGAAGTCTTAGGAGCTTACCCTTGAGTAGTACCTAGCATTCTTTTTATTGTTAGTTGTAGAGCTTGTGTAGTATTTTCCTTAGTTTTTAATCTTGTGAGTTTCTAAGGTTCTTTATTTCTTGAGGAATAAGTGGTAACATGTCATCTTAAGCTTATGAACCCAACCTAGTAACATGCATGAGTTATTCTAAAAATTCATTGAGTCATAATATATTCTTTAAAGAGTTCTAGAATAATCTTAAATATTCGGTAAGAATTCTTTGAGGTACTTTCCTTTAAGTGTTTATAAGGCCCTAACTTGGTTTAGGTTCCAATCTTTCTCTAATCAACATGAAATCTTGAACGTACCTGTATGTCCTTAGGAATAGACCAGATAAAAAGTAGTAGGTCATTTGGAGTATGTTTACACCTTGAATATTATAAAGAGTTCGAGGGGCATTTGATCATTTTACCCTCTAATTCTTGGTTTCGCTACTTAACGTGCTCCAATGACTTTCAAATTTTACAAAATCATCAAACATCATAAAATAAGATCTACTACAAAGTTTCATAATTTTTTAATGTCATTTAGAGCATGAACCGAAGATAAGTTACCTTAAGGGTATTATGGTAATTTTACATCGTTTCTTGGTCGATTTACTTAACCTTATCCAATTGCGGCCAAATTTCATATATAATCTTAACATGTCATAATATGCCCATCATAACATGTCATAATATGCCCATCATTAAAGTTTCATAGGCAGTAGAGTTCATTTAGTGAGTTATTTTAACGTTACTTAAATTCCAAGCAATTTGATCGGTTTAAAGCCTTAACTTTCGATTCTTGTTGTTTTTCTTTCATAATCCTTTAAATCATACTTAATTTATGATTCATACAAGGATTTAAGTAGTTCCTACAAGTATTTCTTAAGAAAAGTCCATGATGGGTACTTACCTCGTTGTCGATGTTCGGGACCTCCGTTTTGAAGCTTCCAATATCTAAATTATTTAAAAAAAATTGACAGAATCTTGAGGGTGTGTAGTTTCCGGAACAAAAAACATTTCATGAGAAATGGTCTAGAAGAGGATTAAAATTGAGAAAAGTTAATGGAGAGTAATTTTTTTATTTGAATCATCGTCTAGATAGGAAGAAGACACGCGCAACGCATAATGCTGTCACCTGAAAATTCTCCTCTACATCTCCGATCACGGGATTTCTTCCCTCAATTTCTTCATGAAACTCGAAGATAGTTTTGCAAGGAAGGGTTTGAGATTGGTTTCATATCTTCTCATGGGTCGTAGCCTGTGTTATTAATCTCCAAAATTCACAGGAAATCTTTTTCCTTGCCAAAGCTCTTAAAAAAAAAAAAAAAAACTTATTGGTAATGCCCCTAATTTTCTAAACCTAATTAGTGACGTCACCCATGCTTACATAATCTATTATGCAGAAGCTCATTATAAATAACCTTGGAAAACACAACAAAGTCTTTTGTATTGATTCCTAAATTCAAAACAACCTATCTCCGAAAATAAAACCTTCAGTAACTAATTAAAAATAAATCTAAATAAAACAATATTCAATACTTTAACTTAAAACAATCAAATAAACGTAAACCCCCAAAAATATTCCCTCTCCAACTTCCATGGTGTTCTCAGCTCCGCCGTCAACAGTACATTGGTGCCTTGCCTTTACCTAAAAAATGTAGGTAGCACGTGGCTTGACTATTTTATGAAATACTTAGTAAGTCACCCCATGGTTAGGGTTAGAAATGCAAACACATGCAACATATGAGCGGGACCTAACTTTTCACAAACTTTACATGGCCTTGGGCGCTTTTATATTTTGGGTAGGGTTGGATGTGTGGTACACCATCACACACGGCCCATGTACGCGTACATGGACCTACCAGGTGGGCTCGTATACATACCTCCTGGGCCTGACTTGGTTGAACACAATGTGTTACACGTCACCGGACACCACAGAATAGAAAAGGTCCCGCATGATATCATGACGAACATAAATATCATAATTCATTCTTTCGTATCATAAAGGGGAAGAATCCCGATGCAAGTGACATACATATATGCATGAGGTCCCTTAACATACCTAACATGGCATTAAATAAGCATTGCCAACATCACATATGCATTTCTTACATTACATGACATATCACATAACATATCACATAACATATTACATTACATGACATTTCCTACCTGACATATTACATAACATGAAAATACATTTAAGTTCCAAATGCATTTCATGACATGACTCGAGAATACTATGTGTATACATGGCATCAACCAACATTTTCATGGCATATATTACTAACATATCATTTATAACTTCACATGACATAAACAGTTAACAGTCAACATGATCCATACATCACATAACATAAACAATCGACAGTCAACACAATCTATACATCAGATAGTAATATCACATAAATGTGGTGCATGCAGGGGCCACAGGGCACGCACCATCATACAACACATAGTAAGATAACTTCAACAGTAAGGTCACTTACCTTGATGGCCTTGACTGAGGTCACTCACAACAAGCTAATTCCAATGATTAAATGCGTCCTATAATAACCACATAAAAACTTAGAAACCTTTCATACCATACCCTAGCTAAATCTCATGTGATTTATCAAAATAAACTCCCAACACAATCTGTCTTTGACATTTAGGAACCATACTGACCTAAGATAGTAAAACTAAGGGCAGAAACGGCTTCAGAAGGGCTGAAAACCTAGGAATAAATATATTATAGTGATACTAAGCCGCTAAGTCGAGCCGCCGAGCCGACCAACTAAGTCGTCAAGCCAAGTCGTGGGAATTGACGGAGTTGAGCTGACGTACACGCCAAGCTGAGTTCCATCGGTCACACAGCGTCTTCGACACAAGCACGGCGATCCCAACGTCTATATCTTACTTCCACTTGAATCCTTTTTCCGAAATATCAACACTAATGTCCGAGAGAAAATTGTCTTCAAGGGATGTAAAAGGTTGGGCATAAGAATATAAAAGTAATCTCAAGACATTTTCCAATAAGGCATTCTAGTGTTTTAGGATAAGTAAACTAAGAGAAATAGGAATGTTTCTATTAGGCAATAAATGTCTCGCAGGAAGTCACTCGATTTTCGAGGAGATTACATGAGGACATTTAATTATTTATTTTATTTTATTTTATTTTATTTCCAAAACTCGAATCATTACATATGGGGCAACCGTTTCTAGAACCATTAGTGTTAAATAAGATTATGTTGCTATTTTTATGTTTTAGTTCGTGAATATCATATCACTATATGATCTTATGCTGATATCAAATCATAGGTATGATCTTATGCTTGATTCTTTGTTTTGGCATGATATTCTACTTTTTGTTAGAATTTTATTTTTAATCTTCTGTTAAGCAATGTACTAGCTATAAATATAGTCATTCTTCACCTAACAAAGTACTAAGTTTCCTTCCTTCTCCAAACTTATCTTCATTAAATTTATCATTTGGTATCAGAGTCTTGTCTCTTTCAGCTGCAGCTAAAGATGGCTACTGAAGGCAGCTTTGTTCAACCAGTAATACCCAAACTTGTTGGGCACTATAATCGTTGGAGGATGTTAATGTAGAACTTTCTTCGCTTTAGAGAATATTGGCAAGTAGATAAGTCTGGGATTTTTGCTGTAGCAGATTACTCAGATGAATAGAAGAAGGAGATAGTCACATCCGCTCGTACCTGAAAGAAGAGTCATCTCCATCTTCTTCTTTGTCTTCGTAGCCAAGAAGTTTGTCCTCATGGACCTAAAGACGACCTACAACCTCCTCAGCCGACATGTTCTTGAGGTCGCCGGATTGCTTGATGGAGGTAACAGTTTGCATGAATCTTGGGGGAACATCTCGAAGAAACTTTTTAACGATAGAGATCTCCTCCACCATGTCGCCTAATGAACGGGTGTCGTTGACGATTGTCGTTAACTTCATGGCAAAGTCGTCTATTGACTCACTGTGCTTCACGCGAATAGCCTCAAACTCACTCTTCAAGGTTTGCACCTTTACTTCCTTGACACGTTCCACACCCACATGCATTGTTTGTAGCATCTCCCACGCTGCATTTGTCAAGTCCTTCTCTGCAAACATGAGAAGGATGTCCTCCAATATTGCTTGGTAGATGGCGGCAAGAGTCATCCTGTCTTTACGCTTCTCAGCATCCTTACCATGTTCGATGGCATCTCACACGCCTTGGGCCTGTAAGTTAATACGCATCTTTATCGACCATGTTGCATAGTTACTCTTCGTGAGTAACAGGTACTGGAGCGTTACACTCCCTCCCTTCCGCTTCTTATCGTTGTCACATCTCCTCCGGCAACTTTGTATGGCGACAACATTTTCTTCGGCATCCTAGCTCTGATACCAAATGTTGGAAATGACCCACCATCGAAATATGTCGAAACAAATAAAAGAAGCAAAATAAACAACTTAGGGTTGAGAGAGCTTGTGAAGAGAGGAAACTTAAACACTTAGTTTTTCAATTCTCTTTGTTGTTTTTAAAATAGCATACGTATTTATAGTGGAGGAAGCACGACTACTAATAATTCTTACCGATCAAAGACTAACTATTTTCCTAAATCAATTCAAGCCAATAACTTCTAAACAATTATCCTAAAAATAACATCAACAAATAAAACTACAAATTACAATCTTTTACTTACCGATAAACACTCTTATTTGTACTTCTTCAAATTGTTCTTGTATTTAACTTCCAAAACAAGTGCTCCATGCCCAAAATATGCAAACCCAAGACATACTTTTCTCTTTTGCTATTGAATCTTGTTCTTTTCTGTTACTTATCAATGAAGCCTGATGATTTTAGTTGTGTTTTTTGCAGTCCCCATGCTCCTAAAACGATGTCCTTTGCTTTCATTTATGTTACCTAGAATAAAAAAAAAAATCTTAAAATTGATTCCAACAAAAACAAACGAGATAAGATATCAATTATCATCTTATTGGTACATCTAGATTGACTTAAACATACTGATTACAGTTGTACAGAAAACCTAAAAAGTCGAAAAACTTGAAAAATCCGACCAAGCTAACTCAAAGTTGGGTTACATAGAATATTGAGTTGGGTGGTTATTTTTTCTTTGGTTTGGTTTTTGGGCTCAAAGAAGAAAATTTTCGGCCAACACGAACCAAGCCGGGTCCAATACTTTGAGCTTCAGCCTTCCACTTTTTGGTTTTCTTTTTATTCTTTCAACACTGTTGCTACTCTCGATCTTTCGCATCCACAAGCTACCTCCTACCATCGCTCGTTGCTTATAGCTGCATGCTACTCCTGGTCTCATTCTCAATCACACGAACAACCAACCAACCAATCATAGTAACTAGTCACACGACCTAGTTTAAAAACGATCAAAGGCATGGTACAATATGCAATGGTGTAAAAGAAAGGTAGCCCACAAAAATTAGAACACATAAAATAATCTGTCCTAGTTTAACAACGATCAAAGACATGGTACCGAGTGATTTTCCCATTTTAAAATACCCGTGTATAATATGCAATGGTGTAAAAGTGAGTTTGGACCACTTTCAAACGTGCCCTAAATTTGAGGCAACACTTAAGGTTTTAATTTCTCAATAGATTATATAATTCCATTTAAGGTTTTTTGGCCAGAGAATGAAATTTGGCTTCAAGAAGGATGCAACTATTCACACTGCATTTGGGGTGCAGATGAGAAGTTTTTCTTTATATAATAGTCGAACAAAGATATTCGAGCTCATTCATCCATAGAATCCTTAGACAAATCCATCACCTTCGCCTTACATCTTGCTACTATACAAGTAGTGTACTTGATGTAATACTACTCTAACAAAGTGTCTATTAATTGTTTAAGTTCTTAAATATATGGAAACATTTAATATAAAAATGTGTACATCTCTATAAAATATTAAAGTTGTTATTGAAGAATACAATATTGACGTCAACCTTAAAATCAAAGTCTAGATTTTATAGAAATATTTCAAACACAAAAAATGAAGTAAATTTGAAATTTATACACTAT
>NW_019272126.1:76551-121248 GCF_002738345.1 Cucurbita maxima | reverse complement strand
CTAGTGGCCCTTGCATGTGTCATTTATTCTTTATATTTATGATGTTGTGACTATATTTTATGATGATGAATTATGATGTATGATGATGTTATTCTTTGAGGTGATGATGCTATACAATGTTATATGATACGTTAGAAGACATGATAAGTTTATGATATGAAATATGTTTGACATGATAAGATATATGATATGATATGATATGATATGATTGACAAGCAATGTGATGAGTTGACATAATGCACAACTCCGATATACACATGGAAAGTTATATCTTTTATCTTTTATCTTTTGCAATTATTTAGGTTTTAGATATCTTACCTAAAATTAGAATCCATTTTACTCCCTAAACATAATAAAAGATTAAAGATTGGGAATAAATGTTAACCCCAACATGGGCCAAACAAAAAACACACAGGATAACACAGATAGGAAAAGGAAAAGTTTAGCAAAGAAAATACATAATAAGGAAGATTTGGTGGAAAATTAACTGGGGAGAAAAAGGGAAAATTTGACAAAGTAAATACAGAATAGAGAGGAGAAAAGGGAAGAATGGGTGAAGAAGTAAAAGAAAAAAAACAAAGAAAATACACCAAAGTGAAAAATGGGAGATATGGAATTGATTAAACTGTCTATCAAATAGTATGTGTAATTCAAAAATAGATTAAAATTTACTAAAGATAATTGTGAACCTAGTTTAAAGAAATGGAAATCAATCTAGCCCTTTTAAGAGAAAAAGTAAGAGTAGATTAAAAAAAAAAAAAAGAAAGAAACCGAGATTAAAAAAAAAAAAGTGAGGATTGTGAACATAACTAAAAGGACAAAAAGGAACCCGTAAGAGAAAAGAAAATATCTAATAAATGTTTAAGAGTTTTGGATTACATAAAAATAATATTATAAAAAACCTTAATAAATATTTGAAGAGTCTATTCATGCAAAGACTCTAATGTTAGCATGAAGTTTAACTCATAGACCAATGTACATTAGAAAAATAATTTTGTAGAAGTTGGAAGTTAAAACTGATGTATGAGCTCACATAGGTTAACTTTAATTTCAAAGGGCAGAATCGAACTTTCATGAAGGATAAATTCGTGACAACATTTTAAACTAATCAAGTAAGTGGCCTTACTATCAGCTCGGTCGGAAGACTTGTCTTATGTATGACCACAAGTGTCCGGTGGCTCGTACAAGTGTCATTTATGCTTTATGTTATATGATGATGTGATGATGCCATATGATGGCGTGATGACGTTAGATGATGATGTGTTGATGTTGTATGATGACTTGATGATGTTAGATAATGATGCGATTATGTTATATGATCACTTGTTGATGTTATATAATGATGTGATAATGTCATGTGATGACGTGATGACATTATATGATGATGTAATGATTTTATATGATGACTTGATGATGTTAGATAATGATGTGATGATGTTATGATGTACATGATGTTGACATGATGTTGATGATGCATAATAATAAGATGATGCGACACGTATGATAATGAAATGACTTAATATGACGATGTTCTGTATTAAATGTCACGATGCATTATAACAAAAAAAATTTAAAGACACAACCGTGAGGATTCACACTCGCACGTGTGGATCCATCCAATTTATCCGAGACTTGAGGCCATCCCTATGATGGTTTTTAAATGATAAGTCCCTAGATCATGACTTACATGTGTTTGCTTTCCCTGACCCCAATAGTGGGTCATTTACTGAGTATTTCTTAAAATACTCAAGCCATGAGCTACTTTTTTTTCGAATAAAGGCAAGGTGTCCCTGTACGGCTGGCGATGACATCGCAACTTGAGACCATGACAAATGCATAGGGTAGTCGCATTTATTTTTCTTAGACTTAGGCTAGAATAGAATGTTTTTAATATAAAGGTTTATTTATTTTCTTTAGTCTTTTATCGTGTCATTTTAAAGGTGTTTTCAAAAAACGTAAGTCCATGACTGTGTTTAAAGATGAAGGTTATGTTTTATGATGAAGTTTTTAAATGTTTAATTTTGCATACGAGTTTAGATGATGATGACGGTAACAACTCGAGGTAAATGAAAATTTAGGGTCGTTATACCTCATGTATCATTGTGTGTTCATGCATCAGGATACCCCTTCATCTTTTACGATGGTATGAATGCATACACTACAAGGCAAGAAAACTATCATTATATTTGTTATAATGCTATGAAATTCAATATTCCTAACGGGTGTCTTACATCAACAGCTCCTAGATAATGCTCGTCTGACAAGAAAGGGGCCCAAAAGGTGTGCGAACCAACTGGTGAGTCCATACTCGTACGTGTAGACCGTATGTAAAATAGTAAATACACATCAAATTAACCCGCTTAGGATAGCTGCCTAAGAAATATAGACTGATATGATAAGTCCCACTCATGATTGTATGTGCTTGCATCTAACCTCAAGTCATATGCTACTCTTATTTTTCTAGGTAAAGGCAAGACTCCCCTATACGACGGATGGTGACATCACAACCTAGGAGACCATGACACATGCATAGGGGGTTTGCAAAATTTAAATTTCGAGACTATACGTTAGTATAGGTTAGTATGCATTTAATTTTGTAGCATATAGGTTAGTATTTCACTTCTTGGTATTTTATTTTAAGGACCTTCTAGAATACAGGTAAGTCTATGACAACATTTTATGATAAAGTTTTGAATGAAGTATTTTTCACATAAAATATTTATGATAGGTATACAGTAACAACTTTAGGTTAAATAGGAATCTACGGTCTTACAGATTCTAAACACATAAAAAAAAATGAATGTCAAAATTGTCTTTATTTGATTTGTTGTTTAATTTTGCATCAACTTTGAATGTCTTCACTTGTTTATCTCTTCAATATCCAAGGTCACCTTAGAAAGTGACGATTCTTAATTAAAAAGAAGGAGAACCTCTAACGATCTATTGCAAGTCGAAGGCCAATGATTTAGGTAATAAGGGTGTTGCATGATGCAAAATTTTCAACCACGCCTTCTTTATATATATATATATATCTACATTTATATAATTGATAGGTTTAAAAAAAAAAAAAAAAATCAACCATTGAAAGTATAATATACAACATAAAAAAAAAAGTTATTATCGATATTCAACTTCTATGGCGATTTATAAAAAAAATAATTGTAGTTTGAATGTTAAATTAGAAGTTTAATACTTTTAAGTTCAAAAGCCAAGAATTATTTAATACTTAATGGTTTATAGAACTTCATATATTCTCAACTTTGTAACTTAATTTGTACCCATCTGACATAAATTTCTAATACAAGGAGCATATCCTTCCATTCAAACAAGAATACTGTAAGGACCGTAGATTTTTACTTACCTAGAGTCACTATCGTAATCATAACTTAATCATTTTGTGAAGAAATAAGCGTTTAAACTTTATCATAAAATTTAGACTTCATCTTAAAACACTGCAATAGAGTTACGTGTTCAAAAACATCTTTAAAACGACACAACAAAATATTAAATAAAATAAATTAGCATTATAGTTAAAAACACTCTATTCTAATCTAACTCTAAGAAAATAAATACTACTACCCTTTGCATGTTTCATGGTCTCAACGGCTATGTAGTTGTTAGTTGTATAGAGGTGTCTTGTCTTTACCTAAAATAGCAGTAGCACGTGACTTGAGTATTATAAGCAATACTCAGTAAGTGACCTTGGGGTTAGATGCAAACACATACAATCATGTGTAGGACATGTTGTAAAAGTCTATATTCCTTATGTGTCTATACTAAACGAGTTAATGGGAAGTGTATTTACTGTTCTACAAACGATCCACACCTGCGAGTATGAACCCACCAGTCGGTTCGCACACCTCCTAGGCCCCTTTCATGGTTAGACGAGTATTCTTTAGAGCTGTTGATGTCGGACACCGTCAGACATAACGACTGTCGTAGTATTATAATAAACATAATGATCATTTTTCTGCCTCGTCATGTACGTGTTTGTATCATCGTAAAAGAGGGATATTCCTGGATGCATTAACATACAATGATGCATGAGATTCCAACATTTTTATTCATTATCATGAAAGACAACCCCTTCCATTTTTCATTCATATCATATAATTTTTATTATAGTTTCCTTACATAAATTGGGGTTGTGCATTATGTCCACACATTTTTTTCATATATCATTCATATCGTGCAACATGTCATATTATGTCATATCATACATACATCATGTCATATCATACATACATCATGTCATCAACATATCATGTACTATATCGCAATACGTGATATACCATAACATTTATCATATCATTAGTACATCATCATATCACGTGTCATAACATTCACGTATCATCTCATAGTCACGTTGTATCACTAACATATCATGGAATTATCATCTCGTAAACATATCATAGTCATATTGTTTTTGTAAACACATCACAGTCATATCATTTCATAAACAGATTCTTATCACATCGTTTCATAAATATATCCCAATCATATTATTTCATAAACATATCATAGTCATATCATTTCATAAACGTATCATAGTCATGTCATTTCATAAACAGATTCTTATCACATCGTTTCATAAATATATCCCAGTCATATTATTTCAAAAACATAGCCCAGTCATATCATTTCATAAAGATATCTTAGTCATATCGTTTTATACACACACCATAGTCACATTGTTCCGTAAACATTTCACACATATCAAGCATATATCACGTATAGAACCACAAGACACATATCATCATACAAACATCAACTTTTAACCAAACCGATAGTAAGGTCACTTACTTGGTTTGCATTAGCAAGCATTCTCCTTATACTCGAGTACAATTGACAATGTGAATTTTAGATATCGACCTTAAGGCAAGTGCTACATATTAATTCATGTCATATTACTCGGTTCAAAACTACTAAATAATTTTTTATTTTATATTTTATTTTTTTTATTACAATTATTATAGGTTACCACTCGTCTAATAGAGTTGAGTTTGAGTTATGTCAAAGTTGAAAATGAAAAATGTTGTCATTTGTTAATAAAAAGTGAAAATAAAAACTCATACAATTATGCTATAATTTTACTTATGAACTTTCCTTGGAATATCATATTCAAATTAAGTCCTTAATAGTCAATCACTAGTAAATCCGAAATTGAATTATTATCCTCCCGGAACAAAGAAATTTCATGCGCTGTTCTTAAGAGCCTCAACACTGTCTCCGTTTTCCTCTATTTCATCAAAGTAGTCCTCTCGAGCATTTCCAGCCCACATCAGGGCAACCAACCAGAAGAGGGAAGAATCCAGGGATAGAAATGCACCACCACCTAGAAGACCAGTCTTAGCAGTCGAGCATGCTGTCTCGAGATTCTGATGAACATTGCGAGTCAAGTGAATTTTCTCGGTGATTGTAGGCCAAACGAGCAAAGTTATAGTCAACCCAGTTGTGAACCTGGAAACACAGAGGTAGCTTGATTGATAACGTTTCCAAATCACTTTTAGGTAACAGTTAAGAGTAAAGGATGTGATTTGAAAAGAGAAATTACAGGGCAATGTTGAAGAAGATAGAGGAAGTGTTGCTCTTAAACATGGCACCTCGAGGAACGGGTTTTCCTTGGTAAGGATAGAACAAAGAGAGGTATCCTGCAATTGAAGAAGCAAGAAGAAACCCAACGGAGAGATATCCCAGGGCCACAGTTGGGTCCGCTGGATACTGACAGATAACAGTGCCTTTGCCTGGAATGGGAGTTCTAGATGCAGGCTGCCTAGCAATCACAACAAGAAAGAAGGGAGTTCCAAATTATATGATATATTAAATTCAAATTTCAAGTCTGTAATGAATCCAAGAAGTCCAAGAAAGAACTATTCAAATGCACAATTTATGAACCGAAGCTTACCTTCTTGTTCTCAGCTACGACTCCATATATAAAGGATATCACACCTAAAGTTAAGACAGTAAGAGACATTATCTTGACAGACACGGCCATTGATCCCAAGATAAATGAAACAAAAGAGTTTTCAGAAAAATGGGCAACAAAACGGGAAGACTATGGAATGAGATTAGTGAATGCTTGATATTTATAGGGCTCGATATAGTCCAATGCATATGGTGGAATCAGTAGTTAGGAATTCTTTGCTAACCAATTCACTACCATAGAAGGATCATTCCTCCAAAATCCAAATATTATGGTCAAGATAACAAATGCTCTAAAATCTAAAAAATCAGCTCACTATTCACTGTAAATCTAGCGATGATGACTTGGGAGTCCACAAGCTGACACCCTGGGCCAGCTACGACTTCAGTTTTCGTCCACACTTATGGGGCACGACATTGTTTTACTGTTCCTTCCAATGGCATGGCTCGTTTCATTACTTCAATGTCTACATAGATAAGAGAGATAGAGATAATTGTGAAAGTAGTCTATGTTCGTGGCATATGAGTGAGGAAAATGTCTGTATGTTCAACTATAAAACCGATAACTATGATATTTTCTACAACTGGTAAGGTATAAAATCCATCTATCCATAAATTTGAAAGATTGATTTTAATATTGAAATAAATAAATGTTTTTGATATGTTGTTTATGTGGGATTTCTTTTTCTTTTTCCTTTTTTTTTTTTTGCTTTGTTTTAAAGCTTGATATGATTAGTACGAGTGATATATAAACCATGTTAATTACCTATCGACATAGATTATAATATGAAATTTTGTTAACTTATTTTGGTCATGATTGATAATCAAAACAACTATATGAGATGCGACATTGCGTTAGAAGAATTTTGACGTAGGGTAAAGGTAAGGTAGAGCCTTAGGCTTGGCCTAGAGTAGAGGCAAGTCGGTTAGAGTTGTTACATGTATGATTGAACAAAGTTTAGTTTTTATACAAGTCATGTTCGGTTGGTGGAAAACCTTGTCTAAAGTCTAATGAAGCCATAAAGTCAGGTAAAAAAAGGTTTTTCATGAATGTGTCAAAATCATGACGTTGTATGGTTGAAAACGTACGACTGTGACAGTATTCGAAAATGCTAACACGTGTCAAAATCATGACGTTGTATGGTTGAAAACGTACGACTGTGACAGTATTCGAAAATGCTAACACAATGTACAGGGAGGTCCATCGAACCAAGTTCACAACCAATTGTTATTAGAAGACAAGTCATCGTGTAGTAGTCCCATTTATTGAAGTTCCAACTTTGAGAGAAATTGATGGAAAATATTGGGTTTCTATAAGGAAATAATAACACAAATATATGATATAAAAGACACCTTACATTATGTCATAAATGATAAGGTAATAATATAAACATTTTCATTGAGAAATGACATATTAGAGGAGGGAAATACAGGCTTACCATAATAAGGCATGTAGCAACTCGATCATAGATGGTAAAATAACAATTTAAAGGTTCGTTATTGTTTAAAACAAATTGAAACCCAAGAGTTTCCAAAATTTCTAATTCATTTTGGATTAGAAAGAACAATAAACGAGGTTTTCAAATAGTTATCAAATTGTTCCGTCATGTAATAAAAAAAAAAAAACAAGAGCTGTTTTAAATGAACCTTATTTAGCTGATCAAGATCTCTTGGTGGTGGTTTGGTTTAAGGTTTTGTTTATGATGCTTATGAATCAAATAATTATGTTTGGTGTAGTATGAAAAATGTTATAAGAAAGAATGGACCTCACATATTCATGATGATGTACGCACATAGAGACCAGTAAAGAGTTGACCAATTCATCTTATGTATAAAATTATGATTGATGAATAGGATTTGAGGAGAAAAGTGATGAGAAATGATGTAACACCCCAAAAAATAAAGAAAATTAGCTCCAATAAGAACAAGCGGCCATGTAAGATGATTCAAGGAAAGAAATTAAGAGGATTAAGCAAGGACAAGAGTCTTAATCAAGTCAATTTTATAGGGTTAGAAGTAATTTTAAGAATTTATGGCCTTTCGACAAAGATTGGAAAGGAAAAAGTAGGTGAAAAGGGCAAAAAGGTCATTTTTCAATGACAGAAGATCTTTCTTGATTTTTAATTCCTTATCCAGAAGGAATTTCAAGAGAGTTGGAAAAATGACTACCCACATCTAAGGGATGAAAGATTTTAAGTAAAATAATGGATTTTTTTTTTTTTAGAAAAATAATAATAATTTATTCAAAATATGAAAAATTACCAAAATATCTCTGAAGTTCCACTTAATTACAAAATTGTAATTAAAGAAAATCTGCAACAAGATTTGGTTGCAGAACCATCCCGCAGAAGAAAATCAATCGTATATTCACATCCAATCGTTGGATTGAGCTGCTATTTGGATATGTTTAACAAGACTCAAGGGTCCGTAGATCCAACGGTTAAAGTTGAAAACCATTGTCGGTAGCACCTTCATCGCTATGTCGTTTCATCGTTCAACTCTTTGCCTTTATTTGCTACCGTTTCTAATCTTTACTTGTTGCGAGTGCAAGCAGAACTCGTACGGTAGTAATCTTTGCCACTGGACTTAATGTTTCATCATAGTCTCGTCCATATTGTTGAGAAAATCCTCGAGCTATGAATCGAGCCTTGTATCTCTCGATTGATCCATCCAGTCGATGCTTTATTTTGTAGACCCACTTGCAAGAGATGGGTTTGACATCTCCTAGTCTTGGCACTAGTTTCCAAGTTTGATTCTACTCCAGGGCTATAGTTCCTTCTTTCATTGCTTCTGCCAAACTTAGTTTTATGATGCCTCTTCATATGTCTCTGGTTCGCAAGCTCTATCTTCTACCATATCTGCATTTGCATACTTAAGATTTGGTCTTTGAATTCCATTTTATCGCCTAAGTTGTTGATGTGTCGTTTCATTTTTATCATATTCGCTTGATTGAGTCGGCTCTTGCTTGTCAATATCAATGTCACTTGGATCTTCAGGCGCATCAACATTTGATTGAATTTGCGTAGTTTGCTCCCCCATCATCTGTTGTAAAATTTCTTCGATCTTTGAATATGGTATGACTTTCTTCTCCGAGGACCACCATGAAAATGCTTCATCGAAAACTACATCTCTTGATGTATCGTATTTTCCACTTGTTATATCACAGCACTTCCATCCTTTCCTTTGATTTTCGTATCCAACAAATATACACTTGACTGCTTTCTTGTCAAACTTGCTACCTAGATGGTCAGGCACAAATACATAGCAAACACAACCAAATACTCCGAAGTAACTAACTGTAGGTTTCATGTCCCTTAGTATCTCAAATGGTAAGATGAATCCGAGCTTTGGTTGGGGAAACTTGTTGATCACATGGGCAGTAGTTCGCATAACTGTAGGTTTCTGGAGTTTGCGTTACTTCCGACTCCCATGTTACGACCCTTCGAATGGGTAGCTTCTCTTGGGCAACATGCAGGCAGAACATGGGACTCTCACGGTGCAACATAGTGGTGGAGGCCATAGGATGTGTTGATATACTTCCTTCTTCCACTTACTATAAATACTTTCTCTATTCACCTTGTTATTGACTCATGCAAATACCTTCCACACGATGTATCTCATATACCTTTTTCCTCCCACTAGGTATTTTAGACGGTTGGGTATACTTATTACTTAGGTATATTCCGGCTAATTAAATATAACCTAAGTCTAAGTGATTTTTTCAAGTATAACATTTATACTAGATTTTTAACTATGATGTCTAGGTGATTTTTCATTTAAAAAAAAATACTTACATCACTCACGCATGCTCATAAAACTGGGCTAACTAAGCTCAAGTAATGGCCCGATCTCCAGGTAGCAGGTGTTCCATAAACCATCAACTTAAGTACCTCCAGCCTTAGACAAGATCGTGCCAGGTGAGCCTTCTTGTAACCGCAGTTTTACAAGATATCGACCTATTTTAACTATTAAAATCGATCGTGCTTGGTTGTTAACCTTAAGTGAGCATGCATTTATCTTTGTTATATATTTTAACGTCTAACTCGTTTTATGACGATGAAAATAACCTATAACATGCATCTAACATGCTTTATATAACAATTATATAATCATCCATTCCATGCAATAATATAACAATTTATATCTGTCACTCATGGATCCCTAAACATGCATACTACACATTATAACACTTATAACATACTTGTAATGCATGAAACATGCTTAGCCTATGGTGGGATTTTAAATCTATATGGCATACTTTATGTATATACATTTTCTATTTAGTTAAAACATACATTCACAATACATAATTAATTAAACACACTAAAGGGGATTGGTCTTGGCATTTTAAAGCAAGCAATTAACTAAATTATTACATTAATAATTAAAAATAACTTGAACCGTTCTCAAGGATCACGAACAGGCCGAACCAACCCTTAAAAACGTTGAACCGAACCCCAACTGCTACCGTTGAGCTAGGTCATGAGACATTATGAAAATTAGACTAGGTGAAGGACCCGAACGACCATAATACAAAATTAATTTCCATATTATACTTTTACTTTTTTTAATTCAAAATTTTAGAGAGCAATAACGGAGACTAGGTTTCAAGCATACTTTTTTTAATTTCCATATATTTTTCAAGCATCTAAGGGGCTTCAATATTCTCCAAGATAAATGAAGGTCAGTATATCACCAACTAAGAATCAAAGAGAAAGACATACCTAAGATTGCCTTCAGAATAAGGTATGATCACTACAAATTCACGATTGTCCTCTAGACTAACTAACGCCGTATTCAAGAACTTTCTTAACACATTTGTAATTATATTCATAGTTGATATCCTTATCTACTCTAATGGTATTGACAAGATTGCAAAACCAGCCGTTATACGCCAAGTTTTCTGATGGCAAGTTTTGGATTTTAGAGGTGGCCATCCTTGTGCATGTCATAACAAAAGAAGGAATTTTCGTAGACACGACTAGAGTGGAAGTAGTAATAAAAATGCCTTAACTGAACACGATCATAGAAGTCCGAAGTTTCATAAGGTTGGCAGGTTATTACATAAGATTATAAAAAACTTCTCCAAAATATTACCACCTTTAAGCCAACTCATCAAGAAGGGTAAGATATTCACTTGGACATCGACATGCGAAAAGAGCTTCATGGAACTCAAGGACATGTTGGTATCAGCTTCAGTCCTTCCATTGCCAGACAACTTGTGAAACTTCTTGGAGCTAGCAACCGTGGTGTTCGCCCATAAGATGTGGCACACTATGTTTATCGAGAAAGCATACAAGTATATATGGACCAGAAGAGCCTAAAGTATTTGTTCAAGCCTCGACTCGTGATCGCAGCCCAGCCTACGATTCGTGACTGATGCCTCGACCTACACCTCGATCAAAGTCACCTGCACACGTGTTGCCCTCGTATTGCGCCATGATCGAAGTGACCTGCAAATGACTCCTTCGACGTGGTCAGCTTAGACAGCTCGGCTTGGGTTTTCGCGATCCCTTTGGCTTATTCGGCTTAGGTACTCAAATTTCAACCTAATTTCTACCATTTTGACCCTCCCAAACCTGTTTTTAACCTCAAGTAAGCGAATCGATGTCGTTTTAATGTCATATTTCACAAATGTCAATTAGAAATATTATTAATTGTGAAATACTAACGAAAGGTGACAAAAGATCTAATAGGAAACGATTTCCCGTAATACTTTGGAGCAGCTTTTGAGGAACTAGAGCCAACGATAATACTTTAGGGAGAACGCCAGCGAGGCCAATAAAGTAAGTGGCCTTACTATAGAATAGACTAGAGACTTGTTTGCTGTATGACGTATGTTATATGAGATATGATGTATGATGACATGTATGAGATATACGATGATGTTTGATGATGTTTGATGACATGCTATGATGATTATGATGTATTTGTTGGCATTATGATGGCGATATCTGTTGATTATGATGCATGATATTGTTACCATAATATGATGATGTTTTCTATGTTAAGTAAGATGTATGTTATGAATGTCATTTTGCATCATGTCGAGAATTCGACCTAGGACTCAACCCTACAAAATATGAGCAACGATGTTAAAGATGAATGTTTAATGCGCATGTATTACTAATAGTAATATAGAGATGAAACTAAGGTTGTGTTAAAAAGGCGTTTTAAGGACGAGAAATAGAGGGACTTCATGCATTTCTGTATGTACATAAGCATTGAGATTCTTCCCCTTTTATGATGACGAGTAAAAACCAGCATGTTACGATAATGACGGTGATGATGTCGGAGTATGACACTCAGGGGTTCACTGACCTTTAGATGTTGCTACAAATAGCTAGCTCGACGATGATGGGTCCAAGGGGTGCGAACCGCCTAGGGATTAACAATCGCAAGTGTGGGTCGTGTGTAAAGAAGTACTATTCATCCAAGTTAGTCCGAAGGATTGTTACATGTGTTGGCATTTCTTCACGACCCCTATAGATGGAACACTTACTACATATTCTTCGAAATACTCAGGCCGTGTGCTAGATTATTTTACAGGTAAAGTCAAGGCATCCATGTACAGTTGACGGTGACATCACAAAGTAAACACAATGGAATGTTCAGAAGATAAGAACATATTTAAATTCAAGGGGCGTCTTGCCTTTATGTGAAAAATGTAGTAGCACAAGGGTTGAGCGTTTTAAGAATACTCAGTAAGCGACCCCCTATTTGGGTTCTGATGCAAGAACTTGTGAATGCAATGACGACATCTATCATAATAGTTTATTTTCCTATAGTACTATCTTAATGGGCAGCTTGTATGTGTATCATATACTCTACACATGGCTCATATGTGCGAGTATGGACCCACTAGTCGGTTTGCACACCCTTGATCCCTTTCCTTGTCAGGCGAGCATGCTCTGGTAGCTCTCTATGCCAGATACCCATTAGAAGTAGTAGTCGTTACAACTATATTATGTAAAACGTAATGATAGTTCTCCTGTCTAATGGTGTATGCGCCCGTACAATCATGAAGGAATACGGGTATCCCCGAATGCAAGAGCACACATTAATGCATGAGGTCCCAATATTTTTCCATTTTCAACATTATTAAATATAACCCCTGCTTTCATTTTATTCATATCATATCAGTCATTCATGCTTATACGGGGGTTATATTTCATGCTATTTATCGTTCTTCATGTCATTCATATCATTCTATACATACAATTCACAAGACAGAACGTAATATTTTCATGATTTCAACATAACGTTTCATAATGCATAAACTAGCTAAATCTTATTATGCATAAAAACTTACTCCTAATGATTTAAACTGACTATGCCTAATTACGCATAAATCATTTAAATTGGATTCAAAAAATTTAACTTAAGCCTAGGTGTAAAAACTTACTTCTAATAATTTAAACCAAGTCTAATTATGCATAAAAACTTACTCCCAATAATTTTAACTAACTAAGCCCTATTATGCATAGAAACTTATTCCTAATAATTTAAACTAAGCCTAATACTGCATAGAAACTTACTCAGTTTAAACTAGGTCAAATAATGCATAAATAATTTAAACTCGATTAAAAATATTTAACTAGCCCTACTAACTTTGAACGCTTTCTAAAAATTGAAATTAGGAGGAAAGAGTCCGAGCGAATCAAACCAAAATGGATCAACTAAAATTTTGGCCGAGCGATCAGAAAGTGTACTCAGAGTTGGTTGAGGATGATAAAATGAAGTGGGGGTCCTCCGTTTTATAGTGGAGGCCAACCCGACACTTCTAAGCTTTAGCAATGTGGCACAAAGTTTCCCTTATGTTATTTCTTTTTTATTTTTTTATTTTTTTATTTTTTGTTCATACATCATACATGTCAAGAAGAAACTTTCGTCCACGAAAGTGTCTTAATATTGGAATTACTAGGGTACTTCTTGATCCCTTCCTCCTGTTTCCACATAGTTTCTTTCATTTCATAGTCGTGTAAAGATCATTTTCCTTGTACATGTTTTTTTCTATCTTTAGAAGCATAACCCAAGAAGTAGGGTACATCTCAACCACGAAGCTTCCTTGGCTCCGGCGAGAATATGTATAACCCAAGAAGTAGAAGGGGGGAACCTAAAGCAAGGGACAAAGACAATGTTGAAGCCGGAAGAGTCGCGAAAGTGGACGAATGAGCCAATTTTGGCGAGAAGGGTGGCGACACTTGGTTGGCGAAGAGGCCAGTGCGGCTCCCAGATTCCAAAGGTAAATCTCTGTAGAAGGTTGATTGGCTTATCAAGATTTCGTATATTTCCAAAGAGAACACTAATGAGGATCTTGAGATTAGTGTTTCTGTAAAGGATGAAGGGTTGATTGGGTAGAAAACGAGAGAGGCTATGTTGGCTAAGGGGAAACCGATTGTGTTGGAGAAGGTGAGGTTATATGTACAGAGTATGGTAAAGGGTGATTTGGAGGTCAAAAGGGTGGAGTTAAAAAGTAATCAATCGACTCTGCCTATGGCAGCCATGGAGACTGCCCCTGTGGCGTCAAAGCTAGTAGTGGTGGTGAGGAAGATCAATAGAGGACTCAAAAGCCATTGAAAAGAAAGGATATGGGTTGTTAAATAGAAAGGGATCGAATACCATGAGAATGTTTGCTTAATCCACCGCACTTAAATAGTGTGAAAGTTATCTGTTTATAATTAAATAAATTACAAGGATATGAAAAGAGTAAAATATCAAATATGATATATATGGTAAACTATAATTTAGTACTAAATATACTTAACCGTATAGATGACTAAGAAATGCTTAAAAAGAATTGAAACTTACTACCTATATCAACTAGATGCACTTTCCTTTTTGTTTGGTTAGCCGTAAGAACTTCGAGATTAATTGTGTCTTTCTTGGAGCAATTTTATGTTCGAAGACCTCTTGAGAATTTTCGTAGCAAACATGTGAGTGAGGAAAAGACATGCTGGAAGGACTCATGTTTGTCTGTGGAGATAGTTTTCACTCTTAAGAAGCGACAAGTAAATAACCTTACAAGGCCATTAACTGCGGAATCCAGAGTTCCAAAGCATGCACATGGGTTGATACAAGTAGAAATTTAAAACCCAACCAAATTATCAACATCCAAAGAACTATAAATTCCCAAAATATTCCTCACTTTTATTAGACTTAAATATGCAACATCTTAAAGTCTTTAAAGAAACCCCACAATTCCCCATAGGTTTTGTGGGACCAAAATGAACGAGGGAGATTTTACTTCATTTTTTTTAAGGGTATATCAATTCAAACTTCCTGGAATGAAGATTTTTTAAGTAAAATTCATCATCAAATGCTGCCCAAATGCAATTTTTAAGGTTGCATCGTTCAAAAAGCCAATGCGAGTTCTTTGGCCAAAATAACTCAAATCAAGCATGTCCATTAAAACTGTTAAAATTTGACCTATACAAAGTCATATGCCAAAAGTTCGTTTCGAACCTCCAGTGGAATTGGGCTCGCTTGTCCAAAATGCGTTCGTTCAAATCGTTGTCTTTTGACTTGCAATGAGCATTTAAAACTGAGTTTGTTTGATAATTGTAAATATTTACTTGCCATTTGCGATCTGGTAAATGCCAATTTTCCCTACCGCTTGTCCGTTTGATCCTGCAAAACATGTGTTAATATTAATGCTAGATTCTAAAGCAAACAATAAGATAATACCCAAGCTACAAGTCAGGAATGAAGTTCTCGACCGGAAGGGAGAGGGTTGAAGACGCTCGACCAATGGGACAGGAACGAACGTGCATCCTACTTCCATTCTTTTTGAAGCTCACACCAGGAGAAAGGTTGTTTTTGGTCCGCTGTTTCCAATGAGTCTTGAAGAAGGAAGATATGGCACAATTCGTTTTGTTAAAAGAGTCCTTATTTCAGGTCGTTAGTGTTTTCTAATACCCTTAATATAGGGTAGGGCATGCAAGATGCAAATTGGTATGAACCTTTTGAGGTTGGATATCATATTTGTTGCATAGTTGTAAATATCAATTCTTTTTTATTTGCTATTTTTGGTGGAGATGGAAAAACAAAGTTGGGTTAAACACAAACGAGACGGTTGAATTTTCTATATTTTCTCCTTAATTACTAGAGTTATAAATGGTTCTTTTAACTATGTTTATCAATTTTTTTATTTAGGTTAAAAGAGAAGAAAAATTGATATGTTAATAAGAAGGAGAGAATATGTTAAGAAATAGAAATAGAAAATAGAATTGGAAAAGTGTATTATTATAATTGATATTGATGTCCTTTAAATAGGATACAAGAAGTACAAATGAGGAAAATATAAAATAATTAAATACTGAGAATAAAATAAAATATACTGTAAATCAAATCATAAATAAAAGATATAATATCGAAGATATATTCCATAACTAAATATATTCTTCAATATCTCAACACTCCCCCTCAAGTTGGAGAGTGTATGTAATCACATCCAACTTGTCTTTACGAATGTAGGTCAATAACACCCGAGTTGTCTTTGAGAAGAGAGTGTAGGTCAATAACACTTTTGTCTTCACAATGGTGAAAATATCCGTCAAAAATAGACCGCCTTTAATTGGTTTACATTTTTAGACTTTCAAGAAATCATTAATTTACAAGAAAGATGCAAAACCAAAAAATAGACCGCGTTTGATTGGTTTACATTTTTAGACTTTCAAGAAATTATTGAATTTCCAAGAAAGATGCAAAACTAAAAAATATACCACAATGATTGACTCGAGGATTAGTAACTTGTCCCATTTAATTTGATTTGGAACAAGTGAATATCCTCCCTGATCACTTCTTGGCCCATGCATAAATGATTTACTGGATAATAACACCAAGATCGGTGCTCTGGATCACTTGAGAGGTTGTGAAAGAAAATACGAACATCTTGAATATGTCACCTTTGAGCTTGGTGAGAAATTTGAAGATGCTTATAACGTATTCTTGATATTGGATGATCGGCGGCTGTAAAGGCTTCACTGATTGGTTAGAGTTTGGCTTTAGGTTTAATACTCCCCTTGGACTCAGAGTCCAAGGGAGTATTAGGAATATCACAATTGGTGCTCTGATATTAGGAATATCAAGATCGGTGCTCTGATACCATGTTAAGAAATAGAAATAGAAAATAGAATTGGAAAAGTGTATTATTATAATTGATATTGATATCCTTTAAATAGGATACAAGAAGTACAAATGAGGAAAATATAAAATAATTAAATACTGAGAATAAAATAAAATATACTGTAAATCAAATCATAAATAAAAGATATAATATCGAAGATATATTCCATAACTAAATATATTCTTCAATATCTCAACAGAATCAAAACAAAATCAAAATTTAAAATGCATGGTCGAATGTTCAAACATCCAAATTCGTCGCTAGTCAATATTGTCCGCTTTGTCCACTTTAGCACCTTATGTATCATCGTCTATGTAACACCCCGAGCCCAATAGGTACAATTCGCTCTATTCTTGTGACCAACACCTTCTTATCCATTGGGAGATTCTAGATTTTATTGGAGGACTTAGAGTGTGATTTTCATATCGGTCCAGAAGAAAGAAATGCTCGGGATGCATCAAGGAACTTGGAAAAATAAATTAAAAAAATGATAATGTCATCGAAATTTGGATCGAAGTCAACTGGGGTAAAAAAGTAATTTTGCCGCACACATACCACCTTGAGGGGGGTCGGGAGACCTGGAAGAAAGGAAAAGAGAAGGAAAAGAAAAGAAAATAATAATAAATAATAGGGAGAGAAAGAGAAAGAGTTAGGGTTTTTTAAGAAGAGGAAGGAGGGAGAAATGCCCAAACCCGAACTGAAGCACTCTCAATATTAGGTTTCCTACTAGGGCTAATCAGAGTATCAAAAGAAGTGGTCTGAGTGTTGGATCGTTTGTTTCCGGCAAGAAACGGGCAAGAACACGAGGTAAGTCTGCGACCTCTCTTGTTTCAAGATTTCACTATAGATCTGGGTGTTTTAGATGATTTAGACCTTAATAATCTAGTTGCAATAATTTAGGTGAGGTGTCTTGCAAGTTTTTAGAGGAAACGCGGCCAAACATTGTGTCGGAAAACAAAATTGAGAAACTGTCCTACTTCGGTAAGAAACTAAATTTTTCTCAGTTTTCGACTCCATTTATTAAGCGTTGTGAGTATTAAAAAAATACAATAAAAATATATCTGGATAGGTGGACTTGAGATCTTGAATTCTTGTGAAGGAATTGATTTAATTCGAGTTACGGTTTGGAAGATAGAAAAATCTAAAATAAATAGGTTGATATAGAATTTAATCGGAATCTGGAAATTGGATGAACTCAGGCAACCGGCGACGGACACGCTCCCGCCGGAAAGGGAGGGCATGCGTCGAGCAATTGGTGGAGAGACATGTCTGACGCCTCTGCTGACACGCGTCCGACGACCCGCGGTCCAACCCGAAAACCTTCCGCCAATCCCTGTACGACGCGTGTCATGCCCAGAAAAGTCAAGGGGTAAGTCTACGTCTACTGGGGTTCGAAACGAGCCTCTGCCCACGCGTTGCCCACGTTGACCGCCCGTACGCCCTGCACGTGGAGCCTGCACATGGGTAAGTGTGTAGGCGCGAGGGAGTCCCCTGTAAGCGCGTGTAGGCGCGTGAGTGTCCTATTTTCACCCATTTTTCATCCCGATTCCAGTGCTAATCCTATTTTACTTTGAACTAGGTGTCTAAATAGATAATTTGTAATTTTGGACTCCGTTACGCTTGTAATCAAGCTCGAAAAGGCACGCGACATACTTGTAAGTAACCATACGAATTTAGGAAGTAATACTTGTAGGGTGCGCTTGGTTTTGCATGAATGCTAGAGAAAATTACCCGTAGGTGGCTAGATCTAATGATCCTCTATACTTAGAGAATTAAATATATATCTGTTGGACTTGTTGCCCTAGTGAGATTTTGTACTTGTTGTTTGTATGCTTGCTGGACTATCTTACTACTGCTTCTATCTGTTCATACTATGTTGGCGAACGGGGGAATTTGTGTATCTGCACTTCGGGTGTTGATGGATGTTACCGCCCCGTTGAGCTTGTATGATTGTATGCGTTGTTAATCATACATAAACTCCTCTTGAATGATTGTGTGAACTTATGATATGATTGATAAGTTGTAGTGCGGTGATATGCCTAGGGTGAACTCTTGTAGGGATTGAGGCGCTCCGGGTGTTGATGGATGTTACCGCCCCGTTGAGCTTGTACGATTGTATTCATTATTAATCATACATGAACTCCTCTTGAATGATTGTGTGAACTTATGATATAATTGATAAGTTGTAGTGTTGTGATATGCCTAAGGTGAACTCTTGTAGGGAATGAGTTGGGTTTAGTT
This sequence comes from Cucurbita maxima, assembly GCF_002738345.1. Classification (NCBI taxonomy): domain Eukaryota; kingdom Viridiplantae; phylum Streptophyta; class Magnoliopsida; order Cucurbitales; family Cucurbitaceae; genus Cucurbita; species Cucurbita maxima. The sequence goes on along the minus strand of NW_019272126.1, from coordinate 101,957 downwards.
AGGGGACCCTCCCGATGTTACGGTCTATAGTGTCATGAGCGACGCTTAGAGGGAGAGACCCTTTAACCCTATAGACTGTTATGGACTTGGGAGACTTGATTTAGTGAATCTGGAAGCCAGGACCCTAACTCAATAGTTTTAACTACCCTTGAGATATAGAGAACAACATTAGGACCTCGAGGTGTAGAGAGATGACCTCTTAGCCGACAATATCTAGTATAGAATTCGAGTATACTCTGCTTCCCTTCCTACTCTAGTGTGGTACTGTTGAGCTAGGCGAGACGCCAGTTAGGGAGATGTTACCCTCCCTTTCCTACTCCGGTGTGGTACCGTTGAGCTCGGCTAGATGCTAGTTAGGAAGATGTTACTCTTCCCTTCCTACTCTAGTGTGGTACTGTTGAGCTTGGTGAGACACCTGTTAGGGAAATGTTACCTAGTGGTAGATCGACTACTCTGCATGGGGATCCATCTCATGGTAAGATGTTGATCATGCGAGTGGGTCAAAGTCGCTTGCATGATGAATCCGTCATGTGGAAGAATGTTGACCATGCAGTGACTAATTCTAGCTGGGTTGTACGAGTGGTACATGTAGATATGAGGGAGCACCTCATCCTCAAACGTAGGAAATCAAGCAAGTTTAGTCAAACCAAATTTTAACACTCAAAATTTCACTAACCCAAACATGGATTTTTCCATTTAAGTAAAGTCAACCTTTGACTTTCTTCATTTAAATTCAACAATTAATTTAAATAATTAATTTTAAATTAAAATAATATTAAATGATTAATTAAACAATTTAATTAATATTTAAAGTTAGATCAAATTTCAATCCCAATCAAATAAAACAAATTTCTGATTCTCTCCTTTTGTTAAATTCGTAAATAAAATAAAAATGAGGTTAAATATATCGTATATATTTAGCGCATATTCCCTGATTTGAATTCAAACACTTTGAACTCACCCGTCATACTGTTTTATGGTTTAGTTCGATATGAGCTAGAAGGGGACCTAATGGACCTATAGATCATGGGCTCCAACAATCCGAGATTAACTGGCTAAACTCATTAACCTTGTTAACCAACATTCGTTAACTACTAGGACACTCCACTATAGCCTAGTAGTTGCATTCCCTTTACTATAGATATATTTCAGTCCATTTGATATAACCATGATTAGTAAGTCGATCCTTCACAGGTTGTTCGTAACTAGAGCTGGGTCAATTTACCGTTTTAAACCCTGAAGTTACTTCTTGTTCCTTATGTTCCACTGATCCTTTAATGATAAATTGATTTGTGGTCCAATAGTAAACCGAATCCCTCTCAGGCCAATGAGAGGGTGGGGCCATTTGTTCAAGACCTAGAGTCAGTACTTAAGGGAACTACCTCTCTACTATCCCTAAAAGTGGGTAGGAGTGTATTCCATTTTGCACCTCACGTCCCCAGACATTCACCCAGTCTTACTCCTGAAATGGGAGGCCTATTGAGTCGGTGAACTCGAGCCACTCTCACCCATGTAAATCGAAGGATAATTCAAAAAACAGGAGTTCATGGTTAGCTTAGAATTAAGATCGAGTTACCTAGGTCATCGAAGGAAAAAATTAGTCTCAACAGTAAACGATATTATAAAGTGAGAGTGATTTTCTTCATAGTCTGATCTTATGCATTACTCATTGCATAGGATGATCCCACTCACATGTCTCCACATATACAATATAGTGATCACATTGTTTATATCATATACAAAAGTGGGCCGCATCCATAATATCCCCAGAATAAGGTACTCAGCCTTATCCCTATACTATAGATCATTTTGACTATATACTTTAACTTGATTCATTCTTGTTAATAGAAATTACAAAACATTATAGAAGTAATCACCATGCATGACACTTGAAAATGGGCTTGAAAATCTATTTAAACTAACTAAAATCAAGAACAAAGTTCAACAACATATCTATTTAATCTCTCTTCTTGGCCAAACCTTCCTCTTGTTGATTTTTTCTTTGATCTGTCTTTATTTTTGGACAGTAGTGACACTTTACATAATTTTGTTTAATTAGTTTTAAATCATCAAAAATAATTTGAATAAGACAATAAATTCAGTGAATTTCCATAAACAAAATTAACAAAAAAAAAAAAAAAAAATAATAAAAAAAAACAAAAATAGGTTATTTGGGCATACTTGCATTTTTTCTTGTGAATTTTACACAAATTTATTATATACATTCATGAGCTATCACACACCCACACAATGCCAAGACACAAACATAGCTAAGAACAAAGGACCAAGACTCTGAAACCAAAGAAACCCCTAAACTTCCCACGGTAAACCATATTCATGATTCAAACTATGATTAGGATTAAAATCAAATCACATACGATTAACTTGTGAAATATTAATCTTCTATGGCCTTCCCTCTAAAGTCTACAAAGTAGTAAAATAAGTGTGAAGTAATGCATAAGTGGAACTTTGTGTAGTCCTATTTTCCTTTAAAAAATAAAGTCATTATAACATGCATGAAATGCCTAATATGTACAAAAATAAAATAAAAATCTTTAAAATAATATAATAAAATGTTGCCACGTACTAAAACGTTCATAGAATTGATTTAAACAAACAATTGATTTAAGAAAACAACAAAATCAAAATCAAACGAAAAAGAAAATCAAACGCTCTGATCCAACCTAAGAACTACAACATATAATGCAAATGCGACTACTCTAACTTTATTTCCATGACCTCTACAAAGATGTTGCCATCCGTATATGGGTGCATTGCCAATACGTGGAGAAAAAGTAGCACGTGCCTTGAGTATTTAAATGTACTAAGTAATTAGCCCAACTATTGATGTCGGAAAATACAATCACATGCAATCATAGTGGGACCTATCTTTTCATAAAACTTTTCCCTTGTCTCTACTTTCCTGTCCATGTAGGATTGTTTGTGTAATACTTTTCTATACATGAATCATGCACGTGAACATGGAATGACTAGGCTAGCTCAGATATGTACCCCGAGCTTCATTACAGGCTTGCATAAGCTCACACTGTCGAAAGCCACAGAGGGAAAGGAGCGTGTATAATATCATGGTCTACGCGTCTGTACTAATCAAATGGGGATGTATCTTAATACATGTGACATTTGTTTCAAATCATGGTACATATTGGAATTTATGCCCTAAAGCCTCGTAATTAATTATTTAATTTTTAATAATAATTTTGATTATTTTAATTTAATTTAATATGGTATGAAAAATCAAATGTTATTAATGTAATTCTGAACCATGTATGGTTTACATACCAGAGGATAATGTTCAAGTAATAACCTAAAGGGTCTATAGTATAGGGATAAGGCTGGGTGCCTTAACCTAGTAACACTATTGATATGACCCACTTTGTAATTGTTACAAATTGTTTGAACTAAATCGTTCATGTAGAGACATGTGAGTGGGGGTATCTTATACAATGAGTTTCTATAAGAATTGATCATGAAATATTTAATATCTTTTAATAGTTCGTTAATGAAGAAGATTAATATTTCACAAGATGACCATATGTGACTCAATATTAATTCTGAGTGAGTTATGAACTCCTATTTGCTAGGGTTTGTCCTTTGACGTGCATAGGCCATAATGACTTTTGTAGTTGAATCAATATGCCTGCAATTTTAGGAACTTGACCAAATAGAGAGCTTGGAATATAATTTCAAAGAGATAAAATTTCCTTCTTCCTATATAGGGTACATAGTTAAGTAGTTTCCTTAAGTTCTAATTTCGAGAGACAAACAATGGGGACATATACTCTCACTTGACCGAGACGAACTTTGTTTATTATTAGATCATAAAAAAATTGTTCATTAGAGATATAATCATAGGAGTAAAATGGGGTTTTCACACAGCTATAATTACAAACAACTCGTGACGGGACAACTTGCTTGTAATGATTATATCAATGGATATAAGTTATCCTATAGTGCATATGCAGCTTTAAGTTTATGGTGGAGTGACCTACCGTTATTGAATGAAAATTGATTAATTAAAGTGTTTAATTACTTAACTATTAAATCTTATAATCTATTGGTTCATAAGATCCCCATACTAAAACTAAAAAGTTCAATTTAGTTGAAATAAAAATGGGAAGTGTTCTCATTAATATTTAATATATCCAACAAATTAAATATTTGTGGAGAAAATATATTATAATTTGAAGGGAACAAATTAATATAATATTTTAGATATATTAAATGAAAAGTATATTCTCAAGGTTCAAATTGAAATTTAATATATTATATATATTTTAGATAGATGAGAAAAATTATATTTATTTAATTTGATATATGAAATATTAAATATATGATGTATAGTTCTTGTCCTTGTCCTTATCATTAGTTTTGTTCGTGGTTATTGTTCTTTGTTCATAGTTCTTGTTCTTGCTCTTGCTTCTCGTTCTATTCTCTACAACCTTCCCTTTAGGATTTATGGTAGTAGACTTAAACTTGAGAACATGTATCTAAGGCTTCATGTGTTCAAAGTGAGACAGTCGTAACCTATGTACAAGGTTTCCTGCATTTCAAGTGATGGAGTTTGAACTTGCATCCAGGGTTTCATGCATTCCTTGTGATACAGTCTGAAACCAATATCCAAGGCTTCTGACATTTCAAGCGGTGTAGTGTAAAAACTGCATCTATGGTTTCAAATGTTCTTAGCAGCATAATTTGAAAACCTATGCTCAAGGCTTCACACATTCCAAGTGATATAGTCTGAAATCTATCCAAGACTTCTTATGTTCAAAGCCATGCAGTCTGATAACCTATATTCAAGGTTTCATACGTTACAAGCAGCATAGTTTGAATACCTATACTCAAGGCTTCATATGCTCTAAGCAACGTAGTCTAAAACTTGTCCTGATCTCCACTCCTTGTGTCTTCTTGAAACTTCTTCCTTCAGTCCAAAAATTGCTTGAAATATATCTTACACGATTAATTTACTTGGAGCCTTGAATTGAATTTCTAAGTTTTTCTCGAGCTCCCTCCACGGCAATTCAAATTAGCTTACAAGTTAGGTTCATTTTTAGTGTTTGGTTACTTCACTAAACTGGTGAGTAATATTATTTGGAAGGTGTAGAGAAAAGTTCGAAGGAAAATGGTAGGAGGCTCTCACATTCAGAAGAAATTTGAGAAACGAAAACCCAAAAACTAAACTCTGATATTTCATGATTGAGAGCTCTACTTGCTCTTTGTTCTAAATGAAACCTAGTTCAAATTTTATAGAGGAAGTAAACAAACATTGAAATGGAAGCGTGACTTTTCTTTGATTTGATTTTCTGCCCGCAACTATTGTAGCATATCAGATTATCTAATTTTCATGGTCTTTTCCTTAATTCTTTTAATCTTCAGGGGTAGTTTAGTTATTTGCAATTTTTTGAACATTTTATTAATATTTTTCGAATAGTTTAGTCATTTTATGGCTTTTTCCTAATTCTTTCAATTTCAAGCTAGCGCTCAATAGTAGACACATGAAGATATAGGAAGATTTTAAGGACACTTATAGTGAGTAACGACTCCTCCAAAACTATTAGACTTCCCTAGAATTTGTGACATACGCGGACACTCAGATTTATGTGCAGAAGGCGAATTGACGAGTTGGACCTTGGAGACTAGAAAATGAGACCCTAAGTACACCCTGAAATCCACATACACTTTGAAGGGTGACTTACAGCATTGGAATAGGAATATGTAAGGTATATGGACCTTAAGCATCTAAAAGGGCTAGAAATGAACTAAAGTCATGGATTTTGCCAACTCTAGGGTGCTTACTTATACATAAGTTAAGAAACATAATTTTGATAAGAGCCTACAAGTAGGTGCTTACTTAGTAATTTTATACTTATTCTTGCTATTGTTTGTTTATAGATGAACCGTATATCGCCACTTGACGATGAGAGTGTGTGGAGCCATGCAACTGTAGGGAACTTTTTAATTTGAGTCATTCAATTTTTATGTCATTTTTAATAATACTTTAATGTCACTCACTCAAAACTCGTGCTATTTTGTAAATTGTTCTCCCTTTAGCTCTCCACACATGATTTGCACTTTTAACACTTTTTATGTTCACTTTAATTTTTTCATGTTTTCTATTTTAAAAAATTAAAAATTTATACGTCCATTCGTACTTCTGAGTCTACCGTAACCCAAAAAGAGCTCAAAATTTAAATAACAGAAACAAAATAATATCAACTTTCAACCAACAAAATAATATCTAACCTAAGTGCTACAATTTAAAGAAGAATACAATTACCCTTGCTTCAATTCCATGACCTTCACAGATAAAATGGATCAAAGTTGCAATGCTTTATTATCGTTTTCTAACTCCATGGTTAAAGGGTTACACAATTCAAATCTACTATCAATCTTTTAAAATCTAAAATCTTGGTACTTTGAATATTTGAATCATATGTCAAGTACTTTAAATCATATCTTCATTTTGAATACTTTGAATCATATCTCAACACTCCCCCTTGATTCAAAGTTGCACAAGTCAAGTACAAGCTTTTGTTTTGACAAGGCCTTCGTAAGTATGTCTGCTTTAACCCGTACAATGTCTGTCTCAACTTGTATACCTTCATTTCTTTGTCTTCCTCTACGAATCCCTCTGGCGGTGTTACATAAACCTCTTCTTGTAAATCTCATCAAATTGATAAACATGCCACCGCAATGGGCTGCATGTTCCATGTAACTCTCCATAGAACTTTTCATTTAGCAAGTCAACCGTATCTCATGTTCCATTTTTCTTAAAGAACTGCATCTCTATTGCCATGGATTTCTTCAGTTTTTCTTTTTCAGTTGCTTCTTCATAATTCATAGAGTCTGAAACAGTAAGAGCAAATTGACATGATGCATTTATGTCAGCTAAAGATTTATACTTCCTTGGAGGTGTCTCATCCGAAAGTTCTTCAAGAGAAGAATCGTTGTTTAGTAATGCTGAAAATGATGAATTTGACACATTTTGTGTTGTAGTGGAAGCACTAGGAGATGCACTGGAGTTGACACTTGTCTCTTCATTTGAAAAAACTTCAACTGTAATCTTCTGTTGCTCCTGTTTTTTACTCCAAACCTAACTCATGTTTTCATTAAATATTACATCCCTCCTAACTAAAATCTTTTCACTAAGGGGTTGTATAATTTATATTCCTTCGATTGAGTACAATAGCCAATGAAAATGCATTTTTCAGATTATTCATCAAGCTTTTGACGAGTTTTAGAATGTTTCAAAGCATAAGCAACACAACCAAACATTCGTAAATGACTTACAGATGGTTTCCTTCCATGCCATGCTTCATAAGGAGTTCAATTCATAACCGCCTTTATTGGTGAGAAGTTTAATAGATAAACAGATGTTGCTATAGCTTCTGCCCAAAATTAGTTTGGAAGTCGCCTTGTTTGTAACATACTTCTTGCCATCTTCACAATAGTTCAATTTTTTCGTTCAGCGATTCCATTTTGTTCAGAAGTGTAGGGAGCTGTTAACTCCCTTTGGATGCCCTCTTCTTCACAAAACAGATTGAACTCTTCAGATATGAACTTGCCACCTCTATCTGTGCGAAGAACTTTAATGTAACAGGCACTTTGGTTCTCCACCATAGCTTTAAATATCTAGAACTTCTGAAATTTTTTTGACTGATGTTGTAGAAAGTAAACCTAGCTCATGGTACTATAGTCATCAATGAATAGTCAAAAGTATATACTCCCACCTAAGAACTTCATTTGCATTGGCCCACATAAATCAACGTGAATTAGTTGAGTCAATTCTTGGTAATCCGAAAGCGATACCTTTGTTGACTCTGGCAATTCGGAGGAAAATGTCGATAAAAAAACTGGTCGAAGGTTTCTTCGAAAGAAAAAATAGCATAAGTAAAAGGAGAGAGGGAGAGAGATTTGTTGAAGACTCGATGTTTTATTTCTCTTCAGTTGAATTCTTTAAATAACAAATCTAATTACAAAAATAGAAAAACTAATTACAAAAAAATAGAAAAGTGGGCGAAGACTTAGCCTAAGTTGGCAAAAAATTGCAGCAAGAATTACGCTATTCCATTGGCGTGAATTCAGAAGTTTTGAGATGTCAAAACAACCTAACTGAATAAGGGACATAGCTTTTATTTAACAATCTCCTCCTAAAAGCTGTGCTATATCTACCTTATTATTTGAACTCCGATCTTTGAGCGTAGTTCTTCAAATTTTACCCGCGTCAGGGACTTGGTGAAAATGTCTCTAAGTTGTTCCTCTATTCGGATGAAATCAATCTTGATGAGCCCTCGATCTGTACATTCTCGAATGTTGTGGAATCTGATTTCTATGTGCTTACTCCAGTCGTGCAAAATTGGATTTTTGATCAGGGAGATCGAAGCTTTGTTGTCTACGTATAGCATTGGTGGACCGCTTTCTCTCCCGATGAGTTCTTCCATTAGTCGCACAAGTCAGACCCCTTGTGTTGCTGCCATCGAAGCGACGATGTATTCTGCTTCGAAGGAAGACAAAACAACTACCTTCTGTTTTATTGATTGCCAGCAGATCGCGCCGCCTGAGAGGAAGTAGATCATTCCACTGGTGCTCTTATGATCATCAACGTCACCGGTCATGTCACTATGACTGTAGCTGACCAAGTTGTTGATCGCCTAAGTTGTTGATGTGTCGTTTCATTTTTATCATATTCGCTTGATTGAGTCAGCTCTTGCTTGTCAATATCAATGTCACTTGGATCTTCAGGCGCATCAACATTTGATTGAATTTGCGTAGTTTGCTCCCCCATCATCTGTTGTAGAATTTCTTCGATCTTTGAATATGGTATGACTTTCTTCTCCGAGGACCACCATGAAAATGCTTCATCGAAAACTACATCTCTTGATGTATCGTATTTTCCACTTGTTATATCACAGCACTTCCATCCTTTCCTTTGATTTTCGTATCCAACAAATATACACTTGACTGCTTTCTTGTCAAACTTGCTACCTAGATGGTCAGGCACAAATACATAGCAAACACAACCAAATACTCCGAAGTAACTAACTGTAGGTTTCATGTCCCTTAGTATCTCAAATGGTAAGATGAATCCGAGCTTTGGTTGGGGAAACTTGTTGATCACATGGGCAGTAGTTCGCATAACTGTAGGTTTCTGGAGTTTGCGTTACTTCCGACTCCCATGTTACGACCCTCCGAATGGGTAGCTTCTCTTGGGCAACATGCAGGCAGAACATGGAACTCTCACGGTGCAACATAGTGGTGGAGGCCATAGGATGTGTTGATATACTTCCTTCTTCCACTTACTATAAATACTTTCTCTATTCACCTTGTTATTGACTCATGCAAATACCTTCCGAATGGAGGCCGCTCTCAGGGCGACACGAGGCCGAGCATGAACCTCACGGTGTGAATTTTTCAGAGAGCATAAAAAGAAAACGATGTATCTCATATACCTTTTTCCTCCCACTAGGTATTTTAGACGGTTGGGTATACTTATTACTTAGGTATATTCCAGCATATTAAATATAACCTAAGTCTAAGTGATTTTTTCAAGTATAACATTTATACTAGATTTTTAACTTTGATGTCTAGGTGGCTTTTCATTTAAAAAAAAAAAATCCTTACATCACTCACGCATGCTCATAAAACTGGGCTAACTAAGCTCAAGTACTGGCCCGATCTCCAGGTAGCAGGTGTTCCATAATCCGATCCGTCATTGAAGAACTTCAAAGTAAGCTTGAAAGCCTACACACAAGTTCGTCGACCAAGACAAATTCTAACAAGTTTCCGCACCTCCAAGAAGTATTTTCATAGAAGATCGCAAAGAAAAATAACCTCATAAATGTGCCCAATTGAAGGAAATCCGTTTCTTGTAGAATTTGGGAGTAAGTGTTGAATTCCTTTCTACGATCCCTTTTCTTTCAAATTAAAAATTTCTTTAGATTAAGAGGATCAAGTTGAGTAACTTTGACGTAGGAATTCAGAGTTAAAACGTTGTAGAATGAGCTATCTAAGAAAAGGAAAATTCACGTTTTTAGATGAGTAGTAGACAGAGGACTATTTTTCAAAATTAAGGTATCATTCAAAAAGACATTCCTCCAAACAAATTCTTTTAGCTTGAGGAAACGATAAAGAAGAGGTTCTATGAAATAATCGGGCCTTGAAAACTTCTAGAATCGGCTACCCAATAATGAATCACGAGAAAACAGATTTGAGACAAACTTTGGAGGCGCATATCTTAGAATACGATACACGAGAAGGTATGAAATCAATCACTAGCTCTTCTTTGTAACACCAACTTTAGTTTCCTTTAGAAATGAGGGAAGAAACATTGTAAGTCAATCCCTAGCTCTTCCTTCCAGACCGATTCTTATGAAAAAATTTATAGTTCTAGAAACTGTACACAATAAGGAAAATGTGGAAGAAAATTTGAGGTAATTCGCGAAAGCTCGAAAACAAAGGTCCTGAACATCAACGATAAGGTAAGTAGCCATCTTGGACTTTTCTTAAGAAATACTTGTAGCAATAATTTAGATTTTTGTATGCATCTTAAACCAAGTATGAATTAAGGGTATATGAAAGAAAAATACAAAGAAATGTGAGTTAAGGCCCTTAACGATCAAATTGCTCGAGGTTTAAGTAACACTAAAATAACCCCTCTATTTACATTTCCTAATATAATTTCTATTAAAAAATATAAAATCATAATAAATTTATAATATTAAAACTTAGGATCAAATTCTATTTTTTATTTTTAAATTTTTCATAAAACATAAGTAGTTGAAGTTGATTAAGTATAATAAGTTCATATTTATAATTAGCCTAAATGAAAACTAGTTACTAAATTTTATGAAGTATTTAACAAAATTTTAATGTTTTAACTTTTAAGTGGAGTGTTGGTTGGAATATTAATATGCCTTTTACAAATGATCTCTTTTGGTGGAGAGAAATACTTTCTAGCTTTTTTTTTTTCTTAATTTCTCTTTTTTTTTTTTTTTTTAAAGTCTTTCTAAGAAAAATATGACCACTTCGAATCCATTTTAACTCTTTTTTATGAAAGATTCATGATGTAATTTTTGAGAACGTGCATTTTGGTTACAAAATTGATGGAATTTTAATTTACCTGAATGGTTCTTTTGACGGTTGATCATTCTTTGGCCTATTTGATCTTCATATCAGGAGGACTCACCTGTAATCAATGGACTCCACGTTTGGGACAAATCTTATAATAAACTCTTGAAAATTCAATTTGCATACGATTGCTTATATTATGAGAAGAGCCCATGGCCTAATGGATAAGGTGTCTGACTTCGCATCCTATTCACCTTGAGATTCATACCATCTTTGTGCATGAGATCGCCTCTGCGCATATGTAGTTGTGCATGTCGACCCCTTTGTGTATATGCTAGTTCAAAACCAGTGAGTGATACTTCTTTTTCCATCTGTTTGATCTTTATTTGTCTATGTTTTTTCTCGATTTCGATATTGACCTAATTTTAATGGGAAATTACGTCCAACCAGAAGAATTTTAGAAATTTTTAGCACCTGTCGTGTGGAAAATCGAGCTAGACATGATCACTGTGATGTAAATCCATCTTAAGATGAGTCATTGGAGGTAACCACCCTAAATTTTTCTACTTAACTAAAGTAGCTACTATACATTTAATCGTGAACATTTAATGCGTTACTACTTTATTGGGCCTTATCATATTTCATTATTTGCATGACTTGGAATATACAAATACAAAGAAAATAATCAGTGCAGATGGGTCCAAAAAGAAAAAATTATTGACCCAAAATTTTGAAATACGGCATTAAAACAACCTTATTTACCTTAATTGAGGTCGAAAATTTGTTTGGAAGGGTCGAACCAGTGCAGTTAGGTCCAAAAAGGGATTCTCAAGATGAGAAGTCGCGCTTGAGAGCAAGGGATTTTTGCATCGGATGGTGACACTTGGTGCAATAGGGAGATTCTGCATGTTTAGGCTATTTAAGGTCGAGGCGTGGGTCGCATGCGGATTGTGAATGTTTGATTAATCCACCATACCTAAATGGTGTGAAAGTTATCTTATTTATAATCAAATAAATTACAAGGATATGGAAATAGTAATAAATGGAAATAACAATAAATGGAAAGATACCTATGATAATAAGGCAAATATTAGATATTTGCCTTATAATAAAATATCAAATATAATATATATGGTAAACTATAATTTATTACTAAATATCCTTAACACGGATTATGGGTCAGTTGCAAGTTCGATTGTGGGCTAACTGTGCCTGGTAAACCGGGCTGAGTTGTCGGTTGGGTTTCTGTGACTGCAGAAAATCGACTGATCCGTGAAAGGTAGATCGACTGAAGATTGGATCGAGTCACGGTTTTAGTTTGCGTGCTTGGCGAGGGTTGAAGAAGGTTATCGAGGGTTCTGAGCTAGAATGGATTGAGTCACAGTTTTGGTGTGTGGGCTGGGCATGGGTTGCAAGACTCTAGATTGGGCTGAGAGATTGGTCTGGATGGGTTACGGATCCAGGTCGACCCGAAGTCCACGAACATCGTCTTCTCTACCCGTTTCCTTTCTCTCGCTTTTGTAACGCCGTTTCGGTGTCCGTTTTCCCTTGGTTTCACGTCGTCTCTCCTCCCTCTTCCCTTTTCTTGTGTCAGTTTGAATCGTAGAGGCTTGAAATTCTCAAATCTGTGAAGGTTCGAAAGGCTTGAAATTCTTTCTTCCTCTCACGACGGTGTACGACATATATGGGATGCCGAAACTCATCCTTGATGTTTGTACAGACCTCCACAGTTCTTTTCGTGGCAAAACACGATGATTTTGACATCGATCTTTGTGGGGTTTGGCTTGGCTGGAGTTTCAGATCTCACCTCTATCTCTCTTGTGAGTATTTTCATATTCACCTCTTTCTACTTTTATTTTTTATAGGTGAATGATGCCACTTATTGAGATGTGGGAGTGCTTGACACGATCATGACAAGCACTAAGGGGAACTCAAGCCTCATTCACATTTTTCCTCTAATTTTAGGTTTTCTTTTAAACATAAGGTAAGGGTGGCCTTCACATGACATACTACAATAAAGTTGTTACTACATACATGACGTGATTAATGTGTACGCAAAATATTCATATAAAATATTTCATAAAAGGTGTCATGGGCTCCCACATTCCTAATAAAATATCTAAAACAATAATGCGAAAAATAAATCATGTAATGAAAAATAAAACATTGACCTGAACTAACCTAAGGACTACTAAATAGACATAAATTATGTCTACCCTACCTCTAATTCCATGACTTTCGTCACGGCGTTGCCACCCGTACCTTGGTGCCTAACCTTTATCTGAAAAAATAAGAGTATTACGTGGTTTAAGTAGTTTAAGAAATACTTAGTAAGTGACTGCACATTTGGTGTCTAGAAATACAAACACATGTGACATGATAGGTTCTATTATTTAAAAAACAACATGACATTGTCTTAGGTAGCTTTCCAATTCTGGCAAGGTTGGATGTATAGTATTTTCCTACACACGATCGAACCACGAGCACAAGGACCCACCTAAGAGCTCATGTACTGTCTAGGCTTGTCTCAATGGACTAGCACTCGCTAATGTGCTTTTAGACACCATGGAGGGAAAGGGCCTGCGTAACATCATGACGAACATAATTGTCCTAAGTCGTAAAGTATACATTTGTACTAATCATAATAGAAAAGTATCATGATGCATATGACACACAAAAATTCATGAGGTTCCCATGCCTTAAAATAATGACATAAAATTATAATACAAGTCAAACCTCCATTCCATTTAACGTAATTATGCAGACATAATTCTTATCAAATCTCTCATATACACGTCATAACACATCATCGATTATCATCATAATAACATATTATTATAACATAGTATAGTCACACTATAGTCTAGCTTATAAACATGGCATAACACAACATTGGATAGCATAACAATCATAATTATGACATGCTCAAGGGTCACACGTATATGTTATAATACGCAATACAATTCATCCAACCAAGGAAATAATAGAGTCACTTGATAGGTTTAGCAAGGGTTGTTAGTTTATCTTTGGAGCTAGTCTAATTTGGTGGTGGCTTAAAGGGACATTTTGGGATTAATAAAACTTATAATATGTTGCATGAACACTTCTTTTGACTGGAGATGAAGCACGATGTTCACAAGTTTTGTAGTCAAGAATAATTGTTTAAGGATGATGCAAAGCATGTTGCTTGCTTATTCTTTAAGGAAGTAGTAAGATTACATGAAAACCCAAGAATAATTGTTAGAGATAGGGTAAGTCACTTTTGGAATGTATTGTAGGGTAAGTTGGGTACAAAGTTGTTGTTTTCAACTACATGTCATCCTCAGATTGATAGATTGATGGGGTATTATTTATAAGAATATTAAATCTTGAGACGAAAGTTTGTTGTTGGTAGAGTTTGCATATAATAAAGCAATTCATAGTACCACTCATTGTTCTCTTTTGAAGTTGTTTATGAATTTATTCAACTTATGCTTCTTGATTTTCTTCCTATTCCTTCTAATATTTTTTTGTGACTGAAGCAGCCACAAGTAAGGCAAATTTGATCAAAGTATTGCACAAAGAGGTGAAGGGTTGCTTTCGAAATTAACAAAGAATAGAAGAAAATTATTTTTCAACCCGGTGACGGGATTTGGATACATTTTCAGAAATAGCGATTCTCATCTCAAAAAAAGACCAAGTTACATCAAAGGGGGATGCCTTATCAAGTCCTTAAAAGAATTAATAACAAGAATCTTTAGTATGTTCTATTTTCAATGTTAATGACTTGAGTCCTTTTAGTGTAGGTGATAATTTTCTTGATTCGAGGACGAATCCTTTTGAAGAGAGGGAAGATGAACACTGAACATTATATACTTTCAAATATATGTATATTCTGTGAATATTCAACATTATATGATAAGTGGAAATCACTACAAGGAGAGTAAGATTCGGATTACCTTGTTAATTGAATATCTCAAGGCAAGAACATTGCTTAAGATTCGAATCACTCCACAAGCAAGATCGATCATGTCTAGCTTGAATGATTCTTGTTGATCAAATATCTCAAACACTTGTTTGAGATTAGAATCACTTCACAAGCAAGATTGATCATGTCGAGCTTGAATGATTCTACATGCAACCTAAACTACATAGAATTGCAAAGGAACTTAGTCATTGGCTAAAGAAGAGCACAAATGCTTCTTTTACTATATTTTTCAAATCTACTTACAAATACAACATACATGACTTTATATAGCCTCAAAATGAAACTATTAAAGGCATTCCAAGAGTTGTAACATTCATACTTAATGGCCATAATTAATTATTTGTAATGGTAACTTAAATAAATAAAAAGTCTTAAAATACATTAATGAAATACAATAACTCTAAATTACTCTAAATGGTAATTCACCCAAAATTTATAATATATGTATTTAAAAATAAAGTGAATGAATGGTTTAAAAATAGTATAAAATATTGAGGTAGGAGAAATTTAAAATATATATATATAAACGAAATTAAAATTAGTAAAGTAATAAAAGATGAATCCAATTGGAGTCGAAAGTACACATGCCAATTCACCTAAGTCCAAGCTCAGACGACTGGACTCATGGGATTTTAGTTCTATCAACTCATGCATCAAGGGGAACTGGAATGTTATTGATTTTAGCATTAATCAATATATTTTAAAATTTTTTACCAATAAATCTATATAATAATTATAATAATATTTTGGGAATATATGTATTTAAATAAAATATAATTTTAGTAGTGACACAATATTCAAGGCCATAACCTTTATTTTAAAATATTTAACCATCTTTTATCATTATTTTCTTAATTTTTTTTTTTTCATTTTAAAAGTGAACCTGATTCTAAATAAGGATGGGTCAAACTTTAAACTTTATCTAAAAGGAACTAATAAAATAAAAAATCAGTTACAAAAGCTAACAGTGGAGTAGGGAGAAAATTAAGAAAGTTTAGGTGAGAGTCCCACCATGTTATAGAAGATATGTTGTAATAACCAAAATTTACCAACACTTTTAACTAATTGTGTTTAAATATAACTACGTACCACTCATTTTGGCTATATTCATGTATATATAAGAGATAGAATCCAATTATGTTTGTAAAAAAGGGTGAGCGATCTTCGAGAAGAAAATGAAGTCTCTAAGCATATTTAGTTTAATCGTGTCGGTTGCCTTGGCATCGAACAATATGATGAAGTTTTGTTTTGCAGAATCTAAGTTACAATTACCATTGTCCTGAGGGAAAGTGACTATTTTAAATGGGATGACTGCTTCAATTCTAATTGTTCATTGCAAGTCAGCAAATGACGATCTGTGCGAGCACTGAAGTTTTAAAGAAATTTTGTTGACTTCTACGTTGTTTTGGTGCCATTTTAGCAGCAAATATGGACAAGTTAATGAAGATGTTTTTTTGGCCAGTAAAAGGGAATTGGTTTAATGATCAATGTGATGATAATAATTGCACTTGGGCAGGTGGAGAGGAAGGTATTTACTTGTATTTTGGAGTTAATAATCAATGTGATGATAATAATTGCACTTGCAGTTAATGTATCATTGTAAATGATGCAGTTTGACTTTCTTTCAATTTCAATAAATAATTTTATGAATATAAAAATGCTCATTATCTTTTTTGAGGTTTGATTTTCAAAATTTTAAAACTTAAATTATATCTTCAAACTAATTAGTTCGTATAGGATATATAATTTATATATAAAGGATATATGAAGTAGGAAGTTCGATTTAGGAACTTTTAGTGATTGAATAAGGAAGAGAAGACTACTTTAGGTTTGTGTTGTAAGAGAAAAGTTCCCAAATTTTCAAACTCTAGCTTATTTGACAATGTTTACAATGAAAGTTTCCAAATTCTCAAACTCTAACTTGGCCACAAATAAAGTACAGCAATTCGTTCGTAAATCCATATGATTTACTAGTGCATTCAATTTACATTGAGTTAGGGTGAAATTTTTAACCGGTTTCATGTCATGAGTTTGACTCCAAAAATCTACTAGAATTGGGTTAGGTAGCCCAAAGAGAAGAAGTATTACTAATTTCTTGATTTTGCATCGTCAAATGTGTTATACCATAAAATTTGTCATATCTTTAGTACATCATCAGAACACGTGTCATAACATTTACGTATCATCTCATAGTCACGTTGTAGCACACACATATCATGGACTTATCATCTTGTAAACATATAATAGTCAGTCATATTGTTTCATAAACATAATCTAGTCATATTATTTCACAAACATATCGTGGTCATCTCATTTCATAAACGTATCATAGTCGTATCATTTCATAAAAATATTCTTGTCATATTATTTCATAAACATATCATAGTCATCTCGTTTTGTACTCATATCTTGGTGTAATAGCCCAAAAATAAATAAAGTAAATAAACAAATAAAAATTATTATAAACAAAAATTATTATTAGCTTTAAAAAAAATAATAATAAATTAATAAAATAAAATAAAAAAAAAAAACAATTCTTCCCCACTTCTCTACGGCCATCCATTTCCCCCACCTCACCATTCCTGCCCATGAAACAAAAAATGTCAGGTGTGAGGATACAGAAATGTCTATCAGTATTTTAAACCAAAAAAAAATGTCAGGGGGAGGAAACAGAAATAAGATTTACAACCGCAGATCTACCTTGGAAACAGATTTATTTAGGTTAGATCTACTTGGAAACCGATTTAGTCTGAGTTAGATCTACCTTGCAAAAAGATTTCTTTTATATGTCCGACCTTGTTATAAAAAATCAATTTAGATCTTTTTCTCCTCATTTAGATTTTTTTTTTTCTTCCTATACAATTATTTATTTTTTTTTTTGTTCTTGAATTCAAATCACTCCAAATCAATAAGATTTTAGTTAAGAGTTAGTAAATCACAATCTAAGATGAGTAGTCAAACAATATTAAAAAAAAATCAATCCTTGAATATAATAAACAAGAATTAAAGTAAAATAGGGAAATACACGCCCAAGNATACTTGTCTTAATTAAACTTAGATTAGTGTAAGTAAGAAAATAAGAAAATACAGAAAGAAGATAAAATTGTGGAAGGAAGAATCAATTAGCAAAATTGTCCGTGGTTGGATTAAGAGGTAAATATTTAATGAAAATAGAATTATATATATATATATATATCCGAACTCTAATCATAAAGTCTCTAATGTTCATGTGAGAAGTCTAACACATGGAGCATTCTAAAATTTAGAGAATTGAAATTGAAATTAATGTCATGGTTCATATAGATTGACTTGGATACAAAGGACAAAATCGAACTTTCTTAAGGATAAATCAGTGACACCAGCCTAAGCTAATCAGGTAAGTGGCCTTACTATCGACATGGTTATATTTGATGTTGACACATGCCCCATGGTTCTGCACGTGTCACATATATTGATATGTGTGAATTGTCTGTGGATCGATATGTTTCTTATATGTTATGTATGCGTTATAATATATGAATTGTATGAAATAATTACGGTACGACGTGTTTAATAATATGTTTGAGATAAGGATACGAGAAAGATGCACAAAACGAAATGTAACGATAGGAGTAAGATACGTTCATGAAAAGTTAAGGTTAGGTTACATTCCTGAGTGCTATTGATAGGAGAGATTGATGAAAGAATACGGTTCGATTATGGGTAGGAAGGGATAGGTTTGTGATAGATTGATAGGTTTGTGATAGATTGATAGAACGATAGCGTTAGGATACGTTCCTGTGATGATATGACTAAGGTACGTTCATGTAACGATATGACTGTGATAGGTATAAGAACGTTAAGGCTATAATAAGTTAGGGAACCATATGACCACGTAGTGTTTATGATGTGACATGTTTATGATACGATATATTGTGATGTGATATGTTATGTTTAGATTGTTTTGTGTGACCATTGAGGTAATTGTTGTATGAATTGCACATTATGAAATGACATGTTAAAAGCATGGAGCATTATGTTATGTTTTCTAAATTGTATGTATACAACATGTTATAAATGACATGATATCACGATAAATGAAATGAAATATAACCCCGTTAGAATTATGCATGATATGAGAACTGAAAAATGAGAAAAGATATGATATGAATGTAAAACGATGGCGGGGTTATATTTAATAACATCAAAAATAGAAAAATATTGGGACTTCATGCATTATGTGTGCCCATGCATTGGGGATACCCTATTTCATCATGATGGACAGGGGTACGATCATTACGTTTTACATAATGCTGCTGGTAGGGGTACGATCATTTTGTTTTACATAATGATGTCGTGGCGGTTACTAGTTCTAATGGGTGTCTGGCCTAAGGAGCTCCCAAAGTATACTCGTCCGACAAGGAAAGTGGCCCAGTAGTGTGCGAACTAACTGGTGAGTCCATACTCGCACGAATGGGCTGTGTGTAAAGTATACGATACACATCTAAGTTACCCGTTAGGACAGTATCGTAGGAAAATAGATGGAAAGGATAGGTCCTATCATTGCATTCGCATGTTCTTGCATTTAACCCCAATAGTGGGGTCACTTATTGAGTATTTCTTTAAATACTCAAGTCATGTGCTAATACATTTTTTTATGTTAAGGCAAGACATTCTTGTACGGCTGACGATGACATCACAATTCGAGACCATGACACATGCATAGGGTAGTGGTATTTAGTTTCTTAGACTTAAATATCCAGCAATATTAGAGGAATACTCAGCTAATAATTGGAAACAGCAACAAGAAGAAGACAGCAACTGGAATAATTACACTATACAACAAGCAGAATTGAAGAAAAATGTAAGAATTTTTGAATCATTGGAATTAGAGGAAAGAATAAATTAATCAATGAAATTATTTATTGATGACACACCTTGAACTACATATTAGAAGAAGAATTAATTGATATATGAGAGATAGACTTCACAAAATTGTTCCCACCCAATGTAAGATGGAGAGTTCTGAAGGATCATCATTTCTTTGACAATGGATAACTAAAAGAAATGAAAAGAGTAAGAGGGAGCTAATGAAAAGAGAAAGAGGGAGCTAGTCACAATTTGCAAACAAATATATGAAGCTCCGAGTAAATCAAGTTAGTTTTTGTTCTCTTGTTATTTATGCATTCACATAGTTGTTTTAAATAGTTATCTTCACTTTCTTTACAAGGATAGTTTTTTAGATTTTATTTCACTTTTTGTCATGAATAACTGCATGTCTCAAGGAAGTTAGCCAATTTTGTAGATGAATTAAGAGGATTTAGATGGGGTTAGGAATGCTAATTTCAACATATTAAGGAGGCTAATTACACTTAGTGCATGCTAGGATGTGATTGATGACAAATATTATTCTCTTAGAGTGCACGTTGTCACATAGTTGTCTTGTTCATTTTCATCTGCATGTGGTTTTATTTTATTTAAATGTTACACTTTCTCATCCAACTTCATGCAAGGCACCACCACTAAATAATTTTTTTTAGGAACAATCCTAAAAGATTTTCTAATCCCTCCAAGGAAAGAAATTCATATGAAAAAGAGAAATGGACATAAATAATTGTAAGACCCGAGCACGAATGGAAAGTGTTAAATCTAATTTTCCTTTTATGTCTAGCTTCTAAAATTTTATTGAGGGTCTTAGAGACTAAATTTGGAGATGAGGCAATAGAGAAATATGCTTGGAAATAATGAGGAACTTAGAAAAAATATAAAACTTGTAGAAAATTAGAAATATGGTCAGAGTCAACCTCGGAGGGTAATTTGGTCATTATACCCTCCATCCTCATTAATCACCTTAAATGGAGGTTAGTAACATGTGAACCTGAAGTTGTGGTGAGTGACATATGATTAAAAGAAAAAGGAGGAAAAGAGGGGAAAAGAAAAGAATAGAAAAGGAAAGAGGGAGAGAAAGAAAGTTCTATAGAAAAAAAAGAAAGTTCTAGAGAGAGAAAAAAGTTCTAGAGAGAGAAAGGGAGGTAACTGTTGCTCCGGCCAAGCCTTCTTCATGAAATCTTCATATAACTTAGAGGAGAACATTCTTGACTCTTAAATCATCCAAAACTGTCGAGAAACGAGGAAAATCAAAAGGTAAAGTTCTTGAATCTAGATTCTCGGATTTCCTTCAAATCTGTGAGATATAGTAAGAGTTAGAATCTAAAATTTGAGTATGTTAATCTAGGGAGTATTATGCTCAAATCCTGTAAAGGAAGTTATAGTTGATTAGGATTAGAAGTAGGAGTTCCGGCATTTGTCAAAGTAGGTAGGTATTGATGTTTCTTGCCATCTTTAGACTAAGATAATTATCTATGAGATAAGAAGTAAATTGCAAGAAAAATACCAAATTCTACTTAAAGATGAGATATACACTCTACAAATCTCATGAAGAAACCGTGTTAGTTCGAGTTATGTAGAAAGAAATATGGAAATGCAAAGATAATGGAAAAATAATCATATTCTGGAAATTGCAGAAGGTAAACGGCGGCCAAGACACGTGTCAGGCGGCGAAGGACCCGCGCATTGCCGTCCAAGAATGGACATGTGTCAATCATTCAACAGCAGAGAAAATTCAACTAAATACTTCGCATTGAGCACGAATCGAAGGTCGGTGGCCTACTACCTGAGTCCACGACCCGATGACCCGCGCACAACCCGGACCACCGACCTGGCTTCTCGTTGCCACGCGTCAGCATAAAAGAATTTGGATTTCAGTGCGTCCTTTCGATTTCGAACCAACAACCTCGACCTCGGCTGATCGTTCAGTGGGTGTCGCGTGGCAATACCTCAGCGCGCGTCATCCCTCCCTCACGTTGCGCGTGGCTGTGCACGTGTAACACCTTCCCAGGCGTGTGTGAGCGCATGCATGCACATAAGGTGCTGTTTTCAGCCTGTTCGACTTTTGTTTGACAAATTTTCCTCTCGATTCCAACTCTAACCCTATTTTTATATGAAATAGGATCTAAATGGAGAAAATCAGTATTTGTGGACACGTTATTGGTGTAGAAACGCTAAACGAAGAATACGTGTCAATCATGTAAGTCCCCACATGGAACTTTAGGAAGAAATACTTGTAGGAGTCGCTTGGTTATGCATGCTGATGGTGTTAATATAACACGTGCAGAAGCAATTTGGATCTTAGGCACTTTTAGAACATCAATTATAGTAAATAACTAGCATGTTCATAAGTATTAAAACTTAATGATTTTGAATACTAACCTTTTGTAGTTCAAATTCCTTTTTTCTCACGAACCGATTTTGAACCACCAATAGTGTCTTCTCCACTATCCTCCGGCCTTAGAACTGGATTGTGGAATCCGGTGAGTAACTAAACTTGGGAGAGATTTTGTATATATGAAGAGAGTGTTTGTGAGAGATTTTTCTTAAGGTTTTTCACCAAGAAGAAGACCTTTCATGTATTATGATCACTTTATTTATAGAGTCATGTTTACATGTTCATGCAAATTTGAGATCACCAAATTTTGACACTCAAAATTCCACTCAAATGTTTGGGATTATGTGGCATGCATGCATGAGTTAACCAAATTTTGACACTCAAAATTCCACTTAAATTTGTAGGGTTTATTTGGCAAGCATGCAAGTTTTGTTAAACCAAATTTTGACACCTCAAAATTCCACTAACATGGATTTTTCCATTAAATAAAGTCAACATTTTGACTTTCTTTCATTTTTATTCAACAATCAATTTGAATTATTAATTTCAAATTAAAGTAATATTAAATGATTAATTAAACTATTTAATTAATATTTAATATTAATTCAAATGTCAATCTCAATTAATTCCGACACATATTTGATTAAGATATTTAAATCTTCTTTAAATATCGCAGATTCTCTCTTTTTGTTTAATTCGTAAATAAAACAAAAATGCGGTTAAATATATCGTATATATGTAGCGCATTCTCCCTAATTTGAATTCGAACACTTTGAACTCACTCGTCACACTGTTCTATGGTTTAGTCCGATATGAGCTAGCAGAGGGACCTAATGAACCTATAGATCATGGGCTCCAACGATCCAAGATTAACCGGTTAAACTCATTAACCTTGTTAACCAACATTCGTTAACTACTAGGACATTCCACTATAGCCTAGTAGTTGCACTCCCCTCACTATAGATATATTTCTATCCATTTGATATAACCATGATTAGTAAGTCGATACCTCACAGGTTGTTCGTAACTATAGCTGGGTCAATTTATCGTTTTACCCCTGAAGTTACATCTTGTTCCTTATGTCTCACTGATCCTCTAATGAACAATTTGTTTGTGGTTCAACAAGTAAACCGAATCCCTCTCAAGCCAATGAGAGGGTGGGGCCCCTTGTTCAAGACCTGGAGTCAGTACTTAAGGGAACTACCTCTCTTCTATCCCTAAAAGAGGGTAGGAGTGAATTTCATCTTGCACCCCACGTCTCCAGCCATTTACCCAGTCTTACCCTTGAAATGGGAAGCCTATTAAGTCGGCGAACTCGAGCCACTCTCACCCATGCAAATCTAAGGATAATTTTGAATAAACAAGAGTTCATGATTAGCTCAGGATTAAGTTCGAGTTACCTAGATCATGGAATGAAAAGAAAATCAGTCTCATTAGTAAACGACATTATAAAGTGAGTGATTTTCTTCATGGTTCGATCTTATGCAATACTCATTGCATAGGACGCTCTCACTCACATGTCTCCACATGTACAATTTTAGTGATCACATTGTTTATATCATATACAAAAGTGGGCCGCATCCATAGTGTCCCCAGAATAAGGTACTCAATCTTATTCTTATACTATAGATCATTTTGACTATATACTTGAACTTGATCAAATCTTATGTCTCTACATATAGTTCAAGTAATCATATTATAGTCAGAGTGTTCTTAGTTTATTGGATTTAGATTAATGATCGTAAAGTTCACTTTATTCAATAACAATCTTTACTGAATAATCAACAATAATAACTTTATTGAAAATATAATATGTTTTTGTTTACAAACTATTAGTTTTAGGACATAAAACCCAATACATGCATGCTAGTTTAATTAACTTAGGTGGTAGCTTTCCATGATTGAATGTAGGTAACTTGTTTGCTAAGAGTGTGGATGTCTTATGTGAAGTATTTTGAGAATTATCTGAGTGTTGCAATTATGTTTTAAGCTTCTGCTTTATATGTATATGTTTAATTCACGTTGAAAGGAAGATGGGAACTTGTGAACTCTGCGTCCCGTTGAGCATGTATGTTTACTTTGCATGAATTATGTATGATGATGCTAAATGATACTTGTGTCACTCAGTTAATTTTCATGACCCACATTTATGATAAAGTCTAGGGATTTGTGGTTAGAGGGACGAATCACTAAGTATAGACCTAACATGTCCCCTAGGGGTCTATGAAACTACCACAGCATACGAACTACCTCTAGAGTACCCTTAGGTTACTTGTGTGTGATTGGTGTTATGTCTTCGTGGGAGACCGGGGGGTTCCTGATCAGGACTCAATTGCTCTAAGGTCATTTTAGCATGGAAAACGGGAGACCCACGTTGTAACGGACCATTTAGCTGGATGGGAATGGGGGAGGTAGCCCTCCCTAAACAAAGGGGGATTACAATGGGACTAGGGGGTTGTAGCTCACCTTCTAGGTAAGATACCAAGTAGTCTCATAGCCATGCCGAGGTAGCTACTCGTAGTGCACCAGCCAATCACAGGTTGGCATAAGGGAACTCTTAGGGTTTAAATGAAAGGACGAAGAACCAAAGAAGCCCCAAGGGACAAGTCCTAAGGAGCATGCCCTAAAGAGCTATGACCAGAACCAAATGTCTTAGAGCCAAAGAGAAGTCCGTGGAAATCTGTTAAGCATAGGATGCAATGAGAGCCTACAAGAGAAGTCCTTTTTACTCTTTTTTTCAGGTACCGGTTGTGGTGGAGGAGAGTTCGAGAGCTGTGCGGTCATAGAGAGGGTCGTTCTGGAGTGTCAGTTTCTTGTCGGTCTTTTAGAGTCTTTTGTATTTCATTTTATATTTGTAATTCCTTTTGAAATAATTTGAAACAAAACTTCTCTCTCCTTTGTTTTAATTCAATGATATTTTTATCTTTATCTTTTACTCTCATTTTCTTTTCTTTTTGTTTGTTTTCGATTTCGTCTTTTGGGTCACGGTCTGATTTTCGCAGCCTTGAAAATCGGGTCGTGACAATAATCCTTGTACATTCTCAGGTAGGCTTGAAATGGTAAGAAATGGGATGTTATACATTAGAATTCACATGCTACAACAGACCTACAACGACTGCAGGTGAACAGATAGACTTACAATAGCAACTG